>NC_135506.1:44801021-45101021 GCF_052857255.1 Amblyomma americanum
TCAACTGGTTTCAAAGCACCCTAAGGCACATATCCTCCTATTTGGGGATTTCAACTACCCCAATATCGACTGGAATAGTCAACCTCAGCCCATGGTCAGTCAGGAAGAGTCGAGAGAATTCCTTGATGTCTGTCTTAATTTTAATTTGACCCAATTAGTGTCTGAACCAACACGTGTCGCAGGAGAAGCAGCTAACACTCTAGACCTCATTCGGACCACTCATCCAGATAGCTTAGAATTCCTTACGTACCTCCGCGAAATCAGCGACCATAAAGTAATTCATGCCACTTTCAGCTTTACACCTGTGTTAAAAGAACCTTTCCGGAAAACTATTATGCTCTACGACAAGGGAAACTACGAAGCAATCAGCAATGAATTAAATAACTTCTTGTCAATGTTTGAAACATCCTTTCATAGCAGTAGTGTAAATGAAAAACTGGACACTCTTCAAACATAAAATAGCTGACGTAACCAATAAATGTATCCCGACGTGCAGTTTTAGGAAGCGTAATCAGAAGCCGTGGTTCACCAAAACACTAAAAAGACTCTAAAATAAGAAAAAACGCGCATTTCGTACAGCGAAGCGACATGGAAACCCAAATGCGTGGGTAAAATACCATGAAGTGGAACACTTGTACTTGGCCGCGATTGTTAAAGCTAAGCGCTCCTTCTACGAAGTCGACCTACCAAAAATGATAATTGATAACCCCAAAAAATTCTGGAATGTGATAAACCCAAACGAAACGCGCGCTATCACCCTCACTAACAATGCCGGTGTTACAATGACTGATACCGAATGTGCAAACGCATTTAACACTGCTTTTTCGTCCGTTTTTACTGACGAATCCGAATTGCCCTGTTCTACACTACCACTTGTTATCACCACAGCCATGGAACCCATAACTTTCAACAGTAGCGGAATTTCATGCATAATTGATAAAATAAATAACTCATCCGCTACCGGCATAGATGATATAAACTCAAAAATTTTAAAGAACGCTAAACTAGCTTGCTCCAGTATCCTTTGTGCACTGTTTACGCAATCATTGTCTGAAGGAACCATACCTGACGACTGGAAAGGGGGGAAGGTCGTTCCCATCCACAAAACAGGTACTACTGATTCACCTCTTAATTATCGCCCTATTTCATTAACAAGTGTACCCTGCAAATTAATGGAACATGTCATTTACAGCCAAATCATACAATTCCTAGATTCCAATCACTTCCATCCGTCCCAGCATGGATTTCGGAAAGGTTTTTCCTGCGAAACTCAGCTAGCCATTTTTCTTCATGACATTCACGCCAACCTTGACACTAACCTACAAACTGATGCCATATTCCTAGACTTTGCTAAGGCTTTCGACAAAGTACCTCATCAACGCTTGCTTCTCAAACTCTCTCAGCTGAACCTAGATCCAAACATCATCGCGTGAATTAAAGAATTCCTCACGCATCGTTCTCAGTCTGTCTTCATTAATAATAAGCCCTCCCGCCCGCTTCCAGTAACCTCCGGCGTCCCGCAGGGTTCCGTTCTCGGTCCTTTGTTATTCCTTATTTACATTAACGACCTACCCCAGCATGTATCTTGTCATATCCGTCTGTTTGCTGATGACTGCGTTATTTATCGTTCAGTCACTTACCCTTCTGACCAAGAATCCCTACAGGCTGACCTAAACCATGTGCAAAACTGGTGTTTGCAGCGGCGGATGACACTCAACCCTAACAAATGTAAGTATATGTCTTTTCACCGCCGCCGAAATCCTTTTGTTTTCCAGTACACAATTTCTAACTCCTCTGTCGACCTTGTCCAGTCGTACAAATACTTAGGTATCACCATTTCTAATGATTTATCCTGGCGTCTGCATGTGACTAACCTGATATCATCAACTAATAAAACACTTGGCTTCTTGAAACGTCACCTGCGGGATGCCCCTCAACATGAAAGACTACAAGCATACATTTCACTCATCAGAACTAAACTGGAATTCGCATCGGCCATCTGGAACCCTCACCAAGCATATCTAACAAACGCCCTCGAAGCTGTGCAGAACAGGGCCACCAGATTCATTCATTCCTCGTATTCATACGACGTTAGCATATCGTCTCTAAAATTGCAATCAGGTCTATCTAATCTTTCTGCTCGCCGTCGCACTGCCAGTCTCGTCTTATTTCACAAGTTTTTTTATTCGCCACTCAGACAAGAACCCTACATCTGCGCACCCCCGCCGCGCAGATCCCATCGCATCAGTCACCCTCTTCAAGTTTTGCGCCCACGTGCCCGTACCACTGTTTTCTCTAATTCATTTTTTTGCCGAGTAGCAGCTGACTGGAACGGCCTTCCCCACGATATCGCTGCCATCACCTGCCCTGGAACATTCATGACTGCATTGAACACCTGTACTTCATAAAAACCCACCCCTTATGTAACACCCCGCAAGGGGACTTTAAGGAAAATAAAGTGATGTGATGTGATGTGATGTGAGATGATAGCGGGGACGTAGTAAGGTTTCAGGCGGTCGAAGTGGACGATTTCGCGGCCGCAGCGTCGATGATCAGGCGAAGGCGTGAGGGGCTCGACGAGGTAGTTAACTGGAGATGTCTGCTGAACTACGCGATAGGGGCCGTGGTGTTTCCTTAGCAGTTTTGTCGATAGGCCCGGACTGGAGGAGGGCACCAAAAGCCAAACTAAGGAGTCAGGAAGGTAAGCCGGCGGCAGACAGGTAGAAGTGGCGCGGGCACTTTTCTGACAGTACTGATCGTGGGCAGTAAAGGAACGGGCGAGTTGACGGCATTCTTCGGCATGTGCAGCGGCTTGAGAGACGGTTGTAAATTCGGAGGAATCTGGGCGGTAAGGGAGTATGGTGTCCATAATTGAAGATGGCTCCCGGCCGTAGAGAAGAAAATACGGGGAAAAACCAGTAGTTGCTTGCAATACAGAATTGTAAGCATAGGTAGCGAATGTTGGAATGCGGTCCCAGTTGGAGTGATCGGATGAAATGTACTTGGCCATCATGTCGCCTAGGGTCCGGTTAAAGCGCTCGGTCATGCCGTTCGTCTGGGGATATTAGGATGAAGTTGTACGGTGGACGATGTGACACTCCCGAATAAGGGCCTCCAGGGCGCCGGACAAGAAGACGCGACCTCGGTCGCTGAGCAATTCCTGAGGCGCACCGTGGCGAAGAATGATGCTGTGAAGTATGAAACCGGCGACGTCGGAGGCCGTTGCAGCTGGTAACGGGGAAGTTTCCGCATAGCGCGTAAGATGATCTATGGCGACAATGATCCAACGGTGCCCAGCAGAAGTGCTAGGAAGAGGGCCATAAAGGTGGATTCCAACACGGTCGAAAGAGCGGGCCGGACAACGTAAAGGTTGCAGAGGAGCCGGTGAGTGCTGTGGTGGATCCTTGCGCCGCTGACATTCGAAGCAAGAGCTGACGTACTGGCGGACAGAACGGTACATGCCTCGCCAATAATACCGAAGACGTAGGCGGGTAAAAGTTTTCAGCAGACCAGCATGAGCGCATTGCGGGTCGTCATGATAACGGGCACAAATAGCGGAGCGGAGATGCCGGGGAATCACGAGCAGCCATTTGCGACCACCTGGTAGGTAGCTGCGACGGTACAGCAGCTGGTCTCGCACGACAAAGTGACGGGCTTGACGACAGAGTTCTCTAGAAGGGGGGCTGGCAGAGCGGTTGGCTAAGATATCGAGAATAGAAGATATCCAAGGATCCTTGCGCTGCACAGAAGCCATATCAATGGTATTGAAAGAAGGCGTGAGGCTGGAAATAGAGGGTTGGTTGAGTTCAGAGGACACAGGGGAACGTGAGAGGGCGTCAGTATCGGAGTGTTTGCGTCCGGAGCGGTAAATGACCTGAATGTCGCAGTCTTGTAATCGGAGAGCCCAACGAGCGAGGCGGCCGGAAGGATCCTTGAGTGACGACAGCCAGCAAAGGGCATAGTGATCTGTGATGACAGCGAACGGGCGCCCATATAAGTAAGGGCGAAATTTTGTGATTGCCCAAATAATTGCCATTCTTTTTCCGTGACGGAATAATTAGTCTCCGCTTTTGTGAGTGCACGGCTTGCATAAGCAATGACGTACTCATTGAAGCCAGGTTTCCGCTGAGCAAGAACGGCACCCAGACCGATGCCGCTGGCGTCCGTGTGGAGTTCTGTAGGGGCGGAAGGGTCGAAATGGCGCAAGATCGGAGGGGAGGTGAGAAGATGGCGCAGCATGCAAAGCTTCGTCGCATGCAGTGGACCAGGCCGGTAAGTCGTGGCCGCCGGCGAGAAGTTGTGTCAGTGGGGCGATAATTGCAGCAAAATTCTTGACGAACCGACGAAAGTATGAGCAAAGTCCAATAAAGCTTCTAAGTTCTTTCAGGGAGGTGGGCTTCGGGAAATCAGCAACTGCTCGTAGCTTGGCAGGGTCCGGGAGGACACCATCCTTGGACACGACGTGGCCTAAGATAGTCAGCTGTCGGGCGCTAAAGTGACACTTCTTCAAAATAAGCTGCAGGCCAGCGTCACTGAGACACAGAAGGACACTCTCAAGACGAAGATGAGAGGGAAACCCAGGGAGAATACGACAACATCGTCCAAGTAACAGAGGGATACGGACGGACGGACGGACGGACGGACGGACGGACTGACTGACTGACTGACTGACTGACTGACTGACTGACTGACTGACTGACTGACTGACTGACTGACTGACTGACTGACTGACTGACTGACTGACTGACTGACTGACTGACTGACAGACAGACAGACAGACAGACAGACAGACAGACAGACAGACAGACAGACAGACAGACAGACAGACAGACAGACAGACAGACAGACAGACAGACAGACAGACAGACAGACAGACAGACAGACAGACAGACAGACAGACAGACAGACAGACAGACAGACAGACAGACAGACAGACAGACAGCGGCTAAATGCTGGGAATGTCCACTACAAGTGCTAGTGCAATAAATACTGCTCGGCAGCAAGCCAGGTTTTCAGCTCCTTCTACTGAGATTTCGGGATCTTTGATAACACCAGTGGCGCTTGATTGTAGCGGGCACGAATCCGTGGCCGGAGTTAAATATTCAGGTGTATAACCCTAGCACATGTTTTCAAAATGTCTCTTCCGGAGTATATATTTCCGAAAATTGGTTTCATAGGGCAGTAAGTAATATATGCAGAAAGCGGACTGCATGAAGAAGAGACGCTGATTTTAAATTCAACTTTCACTCGGGATGTGACCGGAACGCGTTATCGAGAGAGAGAAACAAAAGAACGGAAAGGCAGGGAGGTTAACTATTAAGGACACCCAGTATGCTACCCTGCGCATGGGAAGGGGGTCAAAGGAACATAAAGAAAGAGAAAAGCCGAATGTGACACCAGAAGTGACACCGGAAAAAGGAAATCACGAGATATTAAGAAATGCTTACAGGGTGCTCTGAGGCTTTGTCTCAGGCCGAAACCAGCCGGGTCCTGTAAGAGAAACGCGCTGTTAAAACAGAATGGTTCACCTCCTCAATGTGTATGCCACAAGAGTTCATGATGTCTAAGAATTCTAACAATTTATGCCACGTTGAGATTTCAGGCAATCATGCTTGGCCATAGCAATACATTTGCATGCCGCGGACAAACGCTTGTAGTCGGCTCCTAAACACGGCCGCATATAACGGAATACAAACTGCTTTCGCTTTCAAGACTGCAAGTCCGGGCTTGCTGTCGATATTCTGATTATAAAATGCTGTCAAAGCTTGCTTAAAAAAACTGCTTATAACTAAAGTGCGGATATAACAAAGAAACAGCATTTTATTAGAGGCTTCAACTTAGGACCATGCATTTGATACATTCTTTTTACGAAGCAAAATTTTTCTTCTCCGTTTGCAGTATTGGCTGTAAATGAGGCTTTGAGCGTTTCGCATCGAGTCTTTGCATTTCATTTCTCTCTCGTTTTTTTGTTCCGTCGGCTCTGGTGGGTGAAAGAGTTTTGGGTCGAGGCCTTCTGGAGGTCCAGAAGAGCGTGTTGTTGGGCAAGTTGGCTTTGCATGATATGGAAGAAGTTAGCGCAAAACTTAGACGAAGACAGAGAAGAAACACACAAGACGACAGACTAGCGCTCGTCTGTCGTCTTGTGTGTTTCTTCTCTGTCTCTGTCTAAGTTTTGCGCTAACTTCTTCCTTCTGGGGGGAGGAGGTAGGTTGGAAGGGAATCTGGATCTGTTGGTGGTGCGTGGCGGTGTTGGAGTGGGGAGGTGGGCAGTAAAGTGGTGGATAGAGGTCCGAAGGTGGACGTGTTTTTACGGGTCGGTGCTCACGTAGAGAGTAGCCAACGCATAGTGCTCAAAAAGGGAAACCTTCTGGCCCCAGAGGGCGTCCGGAACGTGCCCGATGCGGTCTAATCTGCTGGAGCCGTGAGGAAGGGTGGGATTCATGGGGAGCTTCACACGCACGGTCACAAAGAGCCACACACGCATAGATGGCGGGTTTTCTGACAAAAGAAGACTACACTGCTAACGCAGTGAAAATTGCGTTGCTACGTAATTATAATTATGTGCTTACAATCCGTTAGCATTAGGTTCATTACGTGCTTTTGATTGCTTTACGTTTATTTGATATCTTGGCATAATTTTTTATGTACCGAGGGAAAAACGCTTGTCTAGAACACGTTCTGGGCGTGTTTTGGGCTGAACACGCGACATTTAGCTATAACATTTGGTCAAAAATGGCCTGGATGTAAGCATGTGCAGTTAAACTCACAGGATTTCATCGTCATTTTTGCCTTCCTGGTCGCAGCGGCTTTGGGAGCTGCGGAATACGCAGTTCGGTCGTTCAAGACAGGCGTTTTGCCCTCTGTACATTGCCATGAATTTCCTAGCTTATTGAAGCCTAAATAACTCATTATAAGCCAATTAAAGCAGCAGTTAAGCGCTTCCCATTATTTTGTTTCGGTTCTGTCTGTGGCAACCAGCTCCCGGCGACTTCCTCCACTAACCGGCAAGTGAAGAGGGTGATTTAGCTGCATATCTTCCGTGTACGCTACTAAGCCGGATAACGGCATTCCTTCCCGATGGGAATTCTAATGCTAACGCAATAAAAAGTTTACTCCTCCATAATTTCTTTGTAGAGAAAAAAGTTTCTGGAAGCTCAGTCGCTCATGCATTCGAGAAGCCCTCGGCAAGTGGTAAGAAGGCTGGCCATAGGCAGAACGGGTGGATCGCGCTATGACAAAGGGTTGGCAGGTCGCGTGTATAGCCTTTCGATCCGAGAATTGCATAAATTATAGAAAACAGCCAGTCTATTTCACATGCGCCAATAAGTGATATTGCTTAGCGGTCATATGCTATATCGTGCGGGAGCTGTTATTGGGAGCCTAGAGAGAGACATCGCGTAGATAAATCCCGGTACACTTTTTGTCATCGATCCTGCGGCCAAGATAGAAAGAAGATGACAGACGGATTACCAAAGACAAAGAGGGAGCAGAAAGATTAGAGACGGCGACGTGGAGAAAGAAATGGAAAGAGAAAACAAGAGAACTTAAGCTCAAGCCGTAAAGAACGCAGCAAAAAGTGGTGTGGTTTTCACGCAGCTAAACCGAGTAGACGTGTGAAAGCATGTGTTTAGCGTTGTTGGCTCATAGTTTTGCTTTGGTGGCTTGTCGGCACATGTGGCGAGAGTATTAGACATTAAAGTTCTGATCGAGGATAAGCTGATCTGATCTCTTGGCGCTACAAATGGAAGTTTATTCAGACGACAATGGGCAATGCACAGCGCGAGACTGTGTTGCAGATTAACACGAAGTGTGATTGGTTGCGTCGATAGCATAGTGCTCTTTTGCAGAGCACGACGAAGCTGATCTGTTCCCGCCGCAGCAGGCTCGAAACCTGGTCGCGGCAATATTTATTTTATTTATACGTGGGTTGTTGCTAAGCTAGGTTTTGCTAATGTCGCCTTCAAGGTTAGGCTTCACACAAAGCGGGACAGCCGGTAGACCTCGTGAAGCAGTGCTTCTGCACTAAAAACCGAAAGTCAGAAAAAAAGGGAGCATCGCTGGAAGCCTTGCGCCGCCTCTGCCGAGGTAGGCCAGGTGACGGAGGCTGCGCAGCATCCTATCGGCGCACGCGAGACGAAAAAAGAGCGAACCTTCAACAGCCGTCTCGGAGAGCTTTGTGCTAGAGGGACCACTAAGCAGCGGTAGCATAGGAAGCGCAGCCGCGAAGCAGCTTCCACCGCCGAATGATATTTGTGACGAAGCACGGCGGTCGCCAAGAGAGAGAGAGAGAAATACGGAAAGGCAGGGAGGCTAACTAGGCAGCGCCCGGTATGCTACCTTACATGTGGGAAGGCGAACAGAGAGAGAGACAGAAAAGGGAGAGAACAAGGGGATATGTTCACTTTTCCCCGTGTCCGTTGGGCGTTACTTGCAGGGTACACAAGGCACACACTGATTGTTCACAATCTTGCACTTAGTCCTGAGTCCTTCAAGAACTTAAAAAGTGCCTTCAAAGCTGTCCTCTGCGATGAAGGCTTACCCCAAGGACCCAGAATCTTGGCTTCGGTAAGGGGCCGAGCATCTAAACGGCGGAGTGTTGCAGCCAGGAGTGCACGCTCACACTGAAACCGAGGGCAGTTACAAAGAAGGTGTTCTATAGTTTCGTCGCATCCACACATCTCACATGCAGGAGAGTCTGCCGTTACGATTAAGTGGGAGTAGGCATTTGTGAACACAGCATTTTAAATAAAGTAATCAGCTAGCTTTGCCAGTTTTTGACGGTAAGCACTGTTGCTCTATCTCATCCAGATTTCGAGGTGTTTGAATTCATGTAAAGGTAGTCGCTCGGCGACCGCGTAGCCAGTGGGGAATGGCCTCGCAAGCGAGGACATACCACCGAAGAGGGACTCCAAGAAAGTAAACCTCGACGCCTGCAACCGTTGTGGGAAGACGCCCGACAACGACGTGCCGGTGAAATCGACTTCGCAAGACAACCGTGCTTCCAACAGACGTAGGAAGACGCCGAACAGCGGGGCGCCCACGAAACCACCGATTATGTAGGCCAAATCAATAATCGACAACATGTGAAGCCGGTGTTTAATGTAGCAATAAGGACAACAGACTTATTGCGAGCAACACGACATGGTAGTGTATTCGACCACGTTTTCACTACAGGAGTCGGCTTAATGACTTGCAAATACATCTCCTTCGCAAGTGTACGCTGACCGTTCGCCTCAATACTAGGAACGGAGAATGAAGGCAACAACGACCACGTTGAGGCTATGGATGAATAATGATTACTCAAAATAAACAAACTGCATCGTTGTATTCATACTCAGTTGAGTATAATGACGAATGCACTCGCACTTTATAGATAACCAGTACAGTGGTTTCAGGAACATTCTCCTCTTTCATATCTCTCCGCGTCTGCATCCGCCCGTTTACTTTCCTTCTCTTTTCATCTATCTTGGCCGCTTGGATAGGTTCTAAACATTGCAACTAGCTTCAACCGTGCAGCGGGAGAGGGTGGACTTCCAATAATGGCTCTCGCCGTAAAACTACGTGTCGTTCCGACGCGAGAGCACTCACTGATAGCGGTGGCCAACTCCCTCGCGGTCTACTCCGTGACCTTATATGACGTGACGGTTTGGCGTCGTCATTTGAGGCAGCGTATAAACTCCCTCCTTGTCGTTACGGCGAAACTCTATGACCAGTAAATATTGTAAAACTCTGGTAAGATGCGAACTGTTTCATACCTATGAAGCTCATACCTTTAAAAAATGCCATTACGTCGCGCAGCTCTTCGCTACTCCAGGTGCTGTTGTCTTTGTGGTCATCCTTTATATCTTCTTCCGGCTGCCTGCATACAAACGACCGAATGCAATTATTACACGTGCACGATTTTGGTGCTGTATGTTGGTGCTCGGAGTCTCAGAAAGCATCTGCAGATAATTTAATGAAAGAAGTGCTTTTACAAGAGAAAAAATCCCGCGATTGCTTTAGTCGACATGCTTGATAGCAGCGATTATTTTACAGCCCTAGCTGTTAATGTCAAGGTTACCGGCCTCTGCGTAGTTGTGGTAGTAGCTGTCAACGTCTAGTATCCGCAAATTTGCATCCAGAGCGTAGTAGAAGCAAGAGGAGGAGGAAGGATGGGGAGAAAGGATGAGGAGCAGAGAAACGGAAGTCGCGCCGATTATGGAGACGTTGAGTCGCCCATACAATCCGAAAAGTGGCGAGACAGTATTCGCAGCCTTTATGTACGGTGTCGCCGCCACTCTGCCGTCTCCAGAACCGGATGAACGGCGATGCCGGTGCAAGGCGTACGGCGTTTCCCGCCCAACTTATTTTATTTTAGTTCAGTAGCACTGACCTTTTAGCATATTTCTGCGTTTTGGGTTGCGTTTTGCACCCAGCCTCATCAGTATGTTGATACAGCACGCAGCGTGCAGGATACAACAACGCCATGTTTACAAATAAAGGGGAGGTTCGCGGCAGCCGGATTCGACCGAAGGTGTAAAGTAGGCTTAGCACCCATAAGAATACGTGCAAGCAAAACGTTGAAAAGCAGCGTTTCTGATTACACGGTGCACCTGTGATGTTGACCCTTCATGAATATTAACCGGTTTTATCCTAGAACAGGTCGTCAAAGCGCTCGTGCGCAATGAATGTATCAGCTGCACTGTCTGCGACTTGGCTCTTCCGTATACACGTGGTAGCAGCATAAAAGTCGAAGCCAACGGGGCTGGCGTCGCACACCATGTGACCAGCGTGGGCAGCTAGGTATTCAAACTTTTCTAATCGCTGCCGCTATCTGATCCAAGGCTATGCGCATTAGCTTGACTTACAACACTGCCCCTCTAATTCAAAGTAAAAATATTTTTTCGTCCGAGAGCAACGAACAGGTGATTGAGCGACCAGTTTTCGAACAGCAGCTTCTGAAATGATTATTTTTGCATGCAAATACAGAAAAGCACCCTACAGCAGGCCTCGCTCTCTCTAAGACGACGCGATATCATAGCACTCAACCATTATCTTTGCTTCGTGTTTTTGTAGCGATAGCTACATTACGCTAGCATTTCGAGCCTTCAGCGTGGCCACCGTGGCGGCGTCGTGGCTGGTCACGTGGGTGGTCACGTGGTGCGGAGCAGCTGCCGAAGGCGCGGCGCGCCGGCCAGCGAAACCAAGCAAAGGGGGGGGGGGGACTGGATAGGGGGAAGGGTAGAGAGAGTGGATCCACGTCCATGGAGGAAGATGAAGAAGGAACGCCCAGCGAAACGCAGCGGCGAAAGGCTGACTTTACAATTCGACTGAGAGAGTTCCACTCGGCCAGCTGTAGCTATCGCGTCACTCCAGGTTTAACCAGCGCTAAAGCACAGCCATTTTTTCTTCCTGCGTTGTTCAGCTCATGTCTTCGCGCTGGCGTTAAAGCTGAACAGCGCGCCGAACATTCTCAGCAGTTATAGATTTTGTGATATCTTAGTTTGCGAGTTTGATACAGCCAGTATATTCGTCCAATATATAAATGTCGGATATGAATTGCATGACGTAGTAAAAAAATAAAAAAATGAGCGCTTCAAACGCATTTCGTGGAAGGGAAGCCGCCCATTAATATACCTACATGTCCACAGGAATCTGATGCAAGACCGTTATCAGAAAGAATTTCAAAAAGCTTACTGGTTATTCTCAGGCTCCCTCTCAGGTAAGTCGCATGATGGCCCTGTAAAATAACGCCTTGTTAAAAACACAATTGTACGCGTCTTCGAAGCGGATGCCGCTATAAAAATGGTCACGGTATGCAAAAATACTAATACGTTGTGACATCATGGCGTTGAGCTGAAGCGTGCTTAATGGATTGAGTTGACGTGCATGCTTTGTTAGGCGAACTCATTGACTCCCCAGGAAACTCGCACATTAAATAATACACGCTCCATCTGAAAGCCAAACTTACCAGTGCAGGCTTCGTCTCCACACTGACTGGCGGATGTCTCGCTACCTCGCGTCTTTATGTCCCCACTCAGGTTGCAGGTTACCCCAACAACGGATGAACGACATCAATCTTTTATGGTAACAATTCTCGGATTACAAAGTGGCATATTGACAATATTAATCTTTCTATGCCACGAGCAATAAGAAGCTATCACGAACTAAAAGCCTTTAACCATCGTACCAAGATACTGAAATGCAGTTTTCTGCAGGTACCATAAAACTTTGAAATCCCATCCTGATACATCGCCGGTTTGAATTCCAAAAGATATATAGACATCAAATCATTTAAGCTCCGAGAAAGCTTGAAGCTTTATCGACAGTCTAAGGCAGATATCTTAGGCAACCAAAAAATCACAGGACAGGTACGAGTGTGTAACCTTAAATGTGTTACGGTTAGCTGTGGTATAACAGTAAAAAATATTTGACGGACGTGTTCAGTTTTTTTTTCTCGCAAAGTCAACGATACGGAGATGGATCCGCATTTGCCCAGGACTGCAGGCGCACTGCGCAGTGGGTTGTGGTACTAGGTTTATGCGGCTTTTGAATCAACCACCTCCCGCACCCAAGGCGGTCGTACCAGCCATAGGCCAACCGTCGCCGGCCAACTTCTTCCCTCTCACTTTTTCCCCTCTCTTTACTCTTCACTTTTGCCACCCGTCATTAACGAGGTCCTCTTTCTTCCCTTTCCAATTTTCTCTCTCCGCCAGATCACCTAAGTGGGGAACAGAACATTTTTGCCTCTCTTCACTTTGTCGCCTGGCAACTCAGGTACGTGGCTAGTGCAAAGTGCCAAATGGCAGGTGGCAGTGCGGACGCCAACGACGACCACGGCGCGTAATTGAGATATGAGCTAATAAAAGTTAACGCTCTAAAATGAAGCTATGCTGAAATTGATGTACAAGTAGACTTGATTTTCTGGAAATTTTCCCTCGGAACGGTATCCAGCAAAGATCGGTTTCAATACCATCGTTCTTTTACTGTTGCAGAGCAATTTGTAGTGTTCTCATCACCTTCGTGGTCGTTATTCTCTACATGTTCTGGCTGCGCTTCCAGATGCGCAGTGGTTCGTGCGCAGTGGTACTGAAGGCGTGGATGTGCTATCGAGCATACTGTCAAAAAGTTGAATGGCTTCTCATGTCGTGAAAGACAGCTTTATGCAGCCTCAGGCGAAGGCGTAGGGCACGTCAAGGAGGCCGAAAGTGCCGCTAATGCATTTTCACGTCCACTTCACGTCAATCAACGAAAGCAGCATGGGAAGCAGATCCCACTGTCCAGAAACGAAAAAAAATAACCTGCTTAAGGCGGCCGCATGAAACGCACAACGCACATAAACTGGCAATAGACGCTGAGAATTCGAACCACCAAAAACAGAAGTTGGTGATGGTGATGGGTTCTCAGGCCAAGAACGTAGCCCTGTAAAGTGAGCTTGCTGTACATTTCGAAAACCAGAAGCGTGCGGAGATAGCAGTATGTCGAGCACACTAGGGTTCTCGCTAATAAGCTCTTAAGGATTGCGGCTAACACCGTTAGCGAGGCGTGCTAGAATTTGCTGCGCCTTTATTAAATGTACTTCATGCGTCTATGTAGTCAGTGGTTAGGGCGCTCGACTACAGATCCGGAGTTCCCGGGTTCGAACCCGACCGCGGCGGTTGCGTTTTTATGGAGGAAAAACTCTAAGGCGCCCGTGTGCTGTGCGATGTCAGTGCACGTTAAAGATCCCCAGGTGGTCGAAATTTTTGCGGAGCCCTCCACTACGGCACCTCTTCTTCCTTTCTTCTTTCAATCCCTCCTTTATCCCTTCCCTTACGGCGCGGTTCAGGTGTCCAACGATATATGAGACAGATACTGCGCCATTTCCTTTCCCCAAAAAACCAATTATTATTCATCTATGTAGTCTTGACGAATGGACGCATAAAAACTGTCCAGATACTGCCTAGTACTTATTAGCGTTATGCATTCTACTGTGTGCTTTCTATGTGGTGCTCACTGTGAGTTAATTGTTTGTATTTGGGGATTCTTTAAAAACCGCAGTAGTTGTAGAAAATATTGATTTCAGGTATTCATTGAACAGCGTGGAGCATACGTGCCAATTTGCTGGAATATCTTACGCCTACTGCAGGTTCTAGTATCTGCGTGCTTACGCTACCATTTAAACATATTTAGCTAAGATCGACCAGAAAAAAAACCCTGGCTCTCTTAAAGTGTGCAAGCGTTGCCGTTATCCAAATTCCCGACAGAATGCTTTAATTGATACAAGGTTTTCACCATACAAACATACTTACTGAGCTCACCGAATTCTTCCATAAGCATGTGTGCTACGTCGGATGGCATTCTTTTTTCGACAAGATCTTCAATCGTTAAAAGCTTAATGTCTTCCACAGTTTTCACGCCCATAGATTTCAGCACATCCATCGTGTTGGCGAGGTTGTCGATGTCGTAGAGGTCATTTGCTTTCAGCACTGTTTTTATGTCATTGCTGAGTTTCCTGCTCAGGAAGGAGAAAAAGCGACCGCCCGTGACTATACAAACCTCCCATAAACGCTTCGTAAAATTGCTCTGGACAATTTGTTTCTTTCTGATGCAGCAATTATGCGTCGAAGGCAGGTCGTTGAACAAATTAACTCTGAGGCGTCTCGACTCCTTGAGTTCGAGTTACGGAGGGTCAACTTGAGGCCTTTGCCTTGAAGTGGGCGTACTCAGGCTGATGATTATGATGATTATATAGGCGCATAATTAAAGGGCCTCATAGATGTTTTAGTATTTACCTTTTTCTTGTTCTCTCAGATAGAATTAATAACACTTGATGCTTGCAACCGTGCTAACACATACGAGACTCTAGAGCTACCCTTTCTTGCGGGCTTCCCACGCGTTTTCTATATGACCCAGGAGCCAATATGGCGACGCACAGATAGCGCTTTTGATAACTCTTCACACAGTGAAGTTGAATCCTCTTATTCGGAAATCTATTCCCAACTTACTACCGGTTTATTCAAACGACGGTCTGGTCCCGCGAAAGTCAAGGGAATCAAAAAATGCTCTCCTTGGAGCCAACTTCACATAATTCGCAGAAATCATCGACTCCTCGAGTTCGCGTTGCGGAGGGTAAACTTGAGTAATAAGGCATCATGGCATGTGCTTAAGGCATGGTGCGATATGCAGTCGCCTGTACTTTCGCGGCAATGGGGCGTTGCATAAGCTTCGCTTCAGCTACTTTTGCAGTGGTTTATGCCGCACTAATCTTGGTAGCCTTTGTCTCAGCGTACCCTATCTTGGCGAGCTGTGTGGCGGAGCGAACTTGGCGCAACGTTCGTGCCTTTGCGTCTAACAACGTTCACTTCGCCATCCATTTCCAGTTACGAGTGGTGCGACGGGCGCCACAGCCAATACGGGACTGCGTCGGTCTCCAGAATCATGAAAAAAATTTATCCCAAGCACCTATTTCCTTGCCTCCGCAGAGCGGTCATTTATTCATTTCTATTGGTTTCTTTGTTTACTTTGTTTATCTAATTGCATATAGGTATCTATTTAAAAGAAGCTGAACCGGGTTAGCCAGCACAAACATTGTTAAGGTATGACATAGTTAGGGTATGTTACACTCACAATTCTTGAAAAGTAGCTCGCTCTTCGTAGTTGAGGGCCTCTCCGTTGTCTCGGTGGGACGGCGACCTACTGAAACAGGAAAATGCCGCAAATGGCCCATATCAGTGGAAAAGCGGCTCATGTTGACGAATGTGGAGACAAGCAGGGAATCTAAAAAATTTTATACTGAGCAGTACTTCTTCATCGCTACGAGAAAATGTGATCTGAAAGTGCGGGTGAAAGTGCTGAAATATGGGGAAAAACCCACCTGAAAAAAGTGAGGCCATTGGAAACATAGCTTTTACATATATTAATATGTGGTGGTGATGCCGTAGCTGGGAGAGGGGGAAAGCTTATGGTTTCGAAGACATCCCAGATGGCCTACGTGGAGTCACTGATCCCAGGGACTTAAGCTCTGCCCGGCAGTTTCAAATGTCACATGCGTGGATGATGACGGTCAAATCAGCGTTGTCCGAGTCTATAGGCTCTTGAGCTCCGAAGATTTACAGGTGACAAACCATCGTTAGCTTTTCACTGACCGGATCCCAAAGTCTGTCAAATTTATTCTCCTCTGCCTTTCAGAACATCTGTAGTATTCCTGCATATAGAGCGCCCTCCAAGCCCGCGGCAAGGCGACCTCCCTCAAGGCACAAATTCGGAGCCTATAAAACGGAGGAAACGCGGAGTTTAAATCGTGACGGCGTCTTGACGCTTGTGGATGGCGTCACCGCCAGTGACGTGCCCCATCTTTTCTCTGTTTGCGATTCAGTGCCTGGTTTTGGTTTCCGGCAAAGCACCCCTTAGTATTGGTGGTCACTGTGTGAGCACATACGCCACCACTGCCGTACATCTCGTACGGGGTTTAACCTTTTTGATCAGTAATACGCAGTTTCTTATGCTGAGAAACTCCGCAATTGCGCATACGCCTTGAAGAAGCATTGCATCAGTGCTACCAAAGTTCTATATGACATCCTCTCTGCGAGGAACTGGCCACTGCTTGCAAGACAGAAGAGCTACAGCGCCTCTCAGGGGTGCAGATCAACGCGAAAAGTCCCACCCCGGTGGGTCACCGCCAGTTGTCATGGATACCTGACTCAAATAATATTGAACGAGTAGCAGCTGACAATCGCAGCGCTGAGCGTTCGCGGGCTCTGGTCTCGGCAAAAGCAAGTTCAAGTGATCCTGTTTTTTTCGCAATAAACTTGATCGCTTAAAAGGTGACTAGAAATTACTTTAAAAAGACCTTCATATGCTGAAGTTATATACTCGGCTGACTTGGAGGAGCACCTTATATGTTGCGAGTTTGAGTGCTATGGCATATCGTGGAGGTTAATCATTGTATATGCTTGCAACTATCAGGCGAAGCGGCCACGTTTTGTAGCGAAAGCTACATTGGCCACGAACTGGCAGTTTCGCCGTGCTCCCATTCCCACCGTGAACGCACCACATGAACAACCGCGGGACAAACCACGTGACAAACATCCAGCCAGACAACCAGACTAACCTGGACTTGCAATCAAGATTAACCAAGGTTGACCAATCTATGCCTTAGCTTTCACTAGGTATATCCTGGCATAGCCGAACTAAGCCACTGCCAATTTTTTTTTTATAATAATGGGGCTCCTTGGGACTGTTATACTTCTGTTGTTTTCATGAGAGACTTACTGCGTGTGTCACAAAAAAAAACCGTGCTGGACCTAGCCAGAAAACCGATATTATATCTTCAGTGCTGTCATGCACCACTGAAAACGTTATCTGCCATGCTTTCCCTCATTGGATTTACGAGTCCATAACACTGTTTAATTGGTGCATTTCTTGTAATACTCAGCCTAATTCATTTCTGATCAGTTCATGGCCATGGCGCGCATCTGGAAATGCGTCCATCTCAAGTTTAATCCGAAAACGTCGCTTTTGAAGCGCAATTCTTCGCTTACAAGTGAAGATGATTTCTATATAGCCAGCGAGGAGCTAGATCTTTGGGATCTTGCATATCCATACCTATTCCATTATTTGCAGGCATCGGATGTTTCAGCAGGGAGTTAGGGATAGTCACTTAGGACAGTTCCATAAGGTCATTCCGTAAGAGAGAGATGCTGCGGCGGCGATCTTCACCCAGTCAATTAGCTTTCTCTCCTTTTCCGAGTTCCCGCTGGAGAGCGCTGCCTTCCAGATGCTTTTTTGTAGCATTATATATTTTGGGAGCTCCCCTTATATTTTGGCAGCCCCGTGTGGCGTGATATAGGATATGTTCGTCCCCGCGCCAAGGACAAACGCTTTGATATTGTGTGAGGTGAATTTTATTTACAGCGTGAAGAGTGCTAAAAGTTTTGTCTTTAATTGTCTCCAGTGAACAAGCCGTTCTTTATTGATCCTGAAGTGAGATTTTGGATATCGCATGCGGAACCGCTGGAGATTTTCCAGGATAGCACAATATGCTTGAGAGGCCTCTGCGGATTTCCGTTCACCATTTCCCGCTCGGTTTTTGCAGTTTCGACCGATATCATCAGCGACATAATTTTTCTTCACGTCGTCGAATCCTGGAGTTCATGTAACGTTATGATGCTTGTCATGAGACTCCTATTGCCTCAGTATATTAATGTTCTTCTCCAGAGTACGCATTTTGTGAGGTTTCGGCAGTTAGTTTTGGGGTCTGATATTATTTTCAAGAATTTGCCTTGTGTACTGCCCTCGGACATAGCTAGAGCGATCGCTATGTCTTCGACTTCCTGTTCGGGACATTTGCGTCAAGTGACGCTAACGATCTCACGCTAATTAGTGTTGACCACTGTAGCCACCATGTCTGTACTTTGGGAGTAGCCAGCAACGTCCTCATAAAGGTACGCGGGTTCGCCTATACCATAAAAAGCTCACGTGGAGCTGTTGCTCGAGATACTTTATAAACTCCATGAGCTTTAATGGAAGGCTCTTGGCTCCTAGGAAAAGAACAATGCTACTATAAAAAATCCACCTCCAAAAATTCGATGCGGACAATTATTGGACGGCCCGTTTGCAGTACCGCAATAATCTTCTTTCGCACTCTAGGGAATCAAATTGAGGGGCTTGCTTGATGTGTGCCGCCTCCGGCTGTCAGCGAATTCCGGAACGCTCAGTAAAAAAAAAAAATAAACTTCTACGCGTGAAATCAATTATGAGTTTGAAAAAGATACCATGAACCTCTTTCTCCATGCCACCACTTTAAACACCTCAGATGCTGTTCCTGCAGCAGGCGTAGTATCCTTTGTAAGCCCCTTTCAAAGGATGAGTGTACCAAGCTGACCGTTAACGTCAGCAGAAAAATTATGTCACTGACCAACTGTCACTTTCAAGAACTCCCAGAGCTGATGACCTTTCAAGAAATGTTACGAGACATTTATATCGGGCTTATCGCCTCGTCGACTCCGGGTGTACACGACCAGTGTAGATGTTAGAATTCTGCTACATCAACTTTTGAAACGTCACAATTCTAAAAAGAAGTAATAAAACCGCGTTGCTATTTATATATTTCTACAGACCTATCACGTTTGCTAATGTAGACTAAAAGATTTTCGCAAATGTCCCATTGAATAGGCCGCAGATTGGAATGTGCACTTCAAATGAATATCACCAGATCTGTGTCTTCAGTAGCCTATTCACACAACCTAACCTTCAAGTTCCACGCACAATATTCAGTGTTTTAGCGACTGTCAGGATCAGCTAATGAATATGCAAAGTGATCTTGAAGAGGTGTATATTATATTGCGCCTCTCGTACCTTTTTTGTGTTTTGAGCAGGTCAGTTTGAGCTCACTAGTTTTCAGTAGAACATGGCTTGGACTAACTGTTCCACACGCTAGACTGTAAACGGTAGTATTTCTAAACCAGTGACAAAATATGTCTTCTGTGAAAAAATGTTGCCCGTTATCTCGTAAGATGTTTTTTGTACACTTAAACTGCTTTATATGATGACTCTGAACGTTGCGTTCATGGGTCTTGTATTTTGAGTAACGAGATCAAGGTTTAGCTTATGCAGATGATCTTACGTCTTTCTGTGCTCACAAGGCGAGCATGGGTGAAGTTGTTTAAAGTGATGACATCAATCCTTCCAAGATTTGTTGTCTGTGACTTGATATACAGCTGCATTTGAGGAATACGCTGGTGTCGCTTAGACGAGTAAGTTTCCGAAGTACATTGACGGTCCTTGGGATGGATTTAAACAGAGCAGGCATCACTGGAAGGAACGCGTATCAGAGCTACACTCATACTTCTGTCCCTCATGATAACTCTATATATGGAAGGAGAACACTCTGTAATAGTGTGTGACTAAAATTTATTCCGTCCCGGAAATTATTCTTCCTGCTAGACTTTATACACAGCACATCTACCGAGTGCTTGCGACTTTTTCTTGGGATTCATGTTGAGAATCTAGGACACGTGAATAACCTTTTCCGCCCTGTCACCGCTGGTGTCTTTAGCTTAGGTCATCTTGGTGTGCAAAAGTTTGTTCCGTGTTTTGTTTTTCTCCGAGACTCTTCACACTAAATACGTCGTGCGCTTTAACTATTCAATTAAGTTTTCCTTCCTTTTTTTGCCATGTAATATATCTCATTTGCCTTTTTATGGCACTTAATACTTGAGATGTGTTTTTCTTTTCGGTTCTTAGTGTTTCTTTGTGGGCAGTTCATATTCTCAGCGGCACGGTAACGGTTGAATAAAGATTCGGGTTCTATGCTGTTTTCTCCGCTTATGCATCGAAAAGTATATTTTAACGTGTTGCGAGATGACTTAGTTTCGATAGTACGTATAATTCCTCTTTCAGTGCACGCAAAGACTCTTCGTTAAGCAACACATTGATATATCGGCTGTTTAAACTTGGTTGAAAAAATAAACTGATTTATGTTGTGGATAAATTGTCGCCTCAGAGATATGCCGCAAAAGGTTGTGCATTGCTATTTTGGGATGTCGTGCAGCGCTCACTGAAAAAGCGAATTTGATTAAGAAAGTTTTACGATACCTTACTGCTCTAGCTGTAATGTGTTGTTGAATGCCTATACATGCTCTTCCTTACTGGGGTTCACAGCTAAAGGAAAACACGCATAATGGACCGGCATTGTGAAACCGTTACTGCAACAAAATATGATTCCAATCGAGTTATTCCTAATATGAGGGAAGTGTATGCGCAGAAAGGCTACAACCCGGAGAGGCATTCCGTCTCGTTGGCGTGTTGCATGTGATACGAGGGCAAGATAACCGGTGCTGTTTAAGAGTAATGGACTGTATACCAAAAGAAGGCAAGCATAGCAGGGGGCCACAGATAGGTGGGCGGATGAGATTATAATGTAGGGTTAATTAGAGGGATATGAAGGAGACTTCTGCATTGCAGTGGTCTTAGTCAGGCTGATGACGATGGCGCGTTTACTGTGGACGTGCCTTGTTCAGAAATAAATTTCGTACTCCTTCCTAAAAAATTTCTAAACCGCTTATCTAACAGAACATCATTTTATTATAAAAGAAGCCTGGTAACATATAATGTGGTGATAGCCGAGCTGTTTAAAACGTAACACATGATACCGGTCAAGCATTCAAAGGGCATAAGTTCGAAACCCGATGAAACCCGAAATTGTTTTGGGAATATTTTATTGTCTGCACTTTACCTAGCTGGGCGACGTGTGTCCCGAGGTGTCACATCAGATGCATTTCTTCATTAAAACTACCGTGAACATAAAAAAGACCCAGATGCTCTCCTGCTTGTATTATTATGCAGACTTCCTATACACAAGAAATCAAGACTACACCATCGTATAAAACAAAGAAAACGAAAACAAGCAAAAACACGAATGAAAATTCTAAAGCCTGTAGTAGAAATATTTGCAGGCAGTATTTATAGGCTTGCAAATTTTTGCGCTGAGTGCCGTTTTCAGTGCTTCAGTATCTACGTATACAATCAAAGCATTCTTTCTAACCTGAAACAATCAAGCGTGCTTAAACGGGGTACTCCGCCGTTCACTGTTAGCTCACTGCTGTGCGCCTCACATACAGATCAGCACTTACATTTTTTTCCGCGTATTTTGGCGTTCTCACCGGACACGAAATAACTCGTTCCGTAGAGGTCGGCTGCACAAGCCTTGGCAGCTGCATTTGCGAGGGGGTGAAGTGCAAAGAGAAAGTGTGTTGAGATTTCGCTGCATCCTGAGCCCACAACTCCAACATGCCTTGGCGCGTCTAAACCAGTTGATTAACACCACTGACGCCGTAAAGCAAGCTTCCTTCTACGCCCCCCAACCCATAGAGAGGAATCTATTTAGTCGCCCCTCTCAGTTTCTTCATGGACGCATAGTACTTTTGACAATTGGTTGCATTCGCGCATTGCTGGATTCCAAGCGAAGGCTAGCGTAGCAGGACCGGCGAAGAGTGAGTGGGAGGGGATTTAACAAATTTGCTGAGATAGGTCGACCGCTGGTGGTGGAGGAGAATGCTTCTTGATGGTCAGTGACCGAGGTGTTTCTCTTGCAGTAGGCGTTACATAGCCGATAACGCCCATGTTTACGTTGACTGACTGACTGCATCGACTACTTGACTGCATTCAGACTGGCGAAACATGAACGATATAACGCGAAGTCTTGAGCATTATTATGTCGAAATGTCGCAATTTCTTCTACGCAGTTTGTTTAAATTTACGGGAGTTGGGCATTTGTTGAAAGAAACTTAAGTGTAACCGATTGCCCGCCAAACAAATGCTTGTATTTGCCAGTATTGCCAAATCGCATGACATTCTGGCATCCGTACAAGGAAGATTGTTGTTTTAAGTATAATAAAAACAAGACATGATCGAATTGCAGAGTTCCATAAGAATATACTTGAAAGATGGACTCACCCCTCGAATTTACGCCGCATTTTAAAGTAGAATACTCCAAGACAGCGAGAATGCAGGTTCCGGCGAAACCCCTACAATCGTCAGTGCGTATCACGAAAGGTCTGCGCCTACTGGTACTATCGGTCACTCTGCTGACAGTCTAGGTGAGTGCTACGCGAGAAGTTCCCCGTGCACTGCCGTTATCGTCGGCCAAAGTACCTCCGCGATACAACGGAGAGTTGTACTATCGGTCGGACTTTGCACGACACTATTACAAAAAGAGAGCAATACAACTTACTCGTTCCCAATGGTGCATAATATCTTATTTTTGTGGTAGCAAGTAAGCAGTAAATAACTTACGCTTATCGGGGTTTAACGCCCCAAGTGAACTCAGGCTATGAGGGACATCGTAGGGAGGGGCTTTGAATAACTTCGACCGCCTGAGATTCTTTAATGTGCACTGACATTGCACAGCACACGGGCCTCTAGAATTTCGCCTTCAAAGAAATGCGAACACCGTGGCCCGGACCGAACACGCGTCTTTCGGGTCAGTAGCTGAGCGCCATAACCGATGAATCACCGCGGCGGCTTGGCAGTAAATGAGATGGCCACCCAGCAATAGTGTAGCGGGCATACTTGGACCTGTCAAAATAAGGATTCGGCTGTGTAGGCAGACATGCTTAAAACCTAATGTCAGTCAAATTTTCTGTCTTTTTCTTTCTTTTGAGGATCCCAGTAATAGCTTTCAAAGATGGTAAGGAAAGCCAGAAACCTACATAGAATGTTTACTACATTCGAATCAATGCGAAAGTAACGATTTTCGTTACTTATAAGACGACGATGAGCGGGAAGGGCAGCGGGACGGAGTGCTCGTGCTAGGCGAACAAACAACACGAACAGAAAATTTACGATTTTGGTCGGGTTTGGTGCCCATTATATTAGCGCTTACGACTAATACCGGGCTTATGTAGCACCAGTGATAACGGTGATACAGAACGGCCCTCCGACGTTTCCATGATAACAAAAACACCAGAGCAAAGGAAGGACCAAATAAAGGTTAAAGGCTGGCACGCCCTTCCGCCCACAAAAGCTTAAACCGGCCAACCAGGCACGTTTGTTTACTTTAACGTGATAGCCCAAGGAACTCGTTCTGCTCAAAACCAGGCGTCGGCCGTCGTCGTGTGTCAATGGGAAAGAAATGCCAAGCTCCTGAAAGTAGAACAGAGAAAGAAAATAGGCGTCATTGGTTCTCGAACCTACGCCCTCTGCGTGGCAGCCCGACACGGAACGCATATGCATGATATTTATTAGACTCAACATATCTTATATTTACATCGACTGTTTACAAAAATTTCATGAAAGGGCACGCAAGAGTTCTGAGAAAGGAACAACGGAGCACTACACGGGAGGTAAGACTGAGGACTTCAGAGAGAATGCCACTCCGGTTCAAAGTCGGTATGTTCATACACTTCCCTCAGTTGAACAAACATTTGGCAGAAATGGGACTTCGACGAAACAACTGATTCCCAGTGCCGGTACATCATTATAGTTTTCAATAAGTGGTGTAGTCCTATCAGAAAAAAAAAACACATTGCCACGTGCCTAGTACCGTGCGGCCTCTGCGCTTTGTCGAAACAGCAACGGTGGTTAGCTCGAGAGGTGCGCTTGGCCTAGACCTGGCTCTGAGATTAAATACGACCGGGTGAATAGCAGCCTCTGCCTCCCGATTATTGGCCGATCTCCGAGTGTGGGTACGCGCCATCTTTTGAAAGGCTAACAACAACAACAACAACAACAACAACAACAACAACAACAACAACAACAACAACAACAACAACAACAACAACAACAACAACAACAACAACAACAACAACAACAACAACAACAACAACAACATAAACAGGACGGACCGGCCTCGTTATTGGGTTCTCCTTGGGTCGTGACAATATCAAGAGCTTCAACATATTGCACTGCGGTGACGCATTTAATGGTATCTCAAGTAAAATAACTTCGCTTTTTCAAGGTGCATTGCAGGATGTCCGAGAACAGAACTACGTACTTCGACTTGATGAAGCAATCTTCAAATGTTTCAGGAATATCACAGAGACAGCAGCTCACATATGACACGAAAATGCTTTTTTTTTCTGAAGCTACGTCTTCACGGGCAATGTTTCCACATGTAAATTGTAGAAGAAAGTCTTAGTGCGATGAGAAAGTAACATTTTTCTCTCCCGCGTAAGGACAACATGTCCTGGCAATGCGAAGTTCATCAAGCGGTAAATACAAGGAGGGAAAAACTCTGAAATCAAGTCTTTGTGCAAGCGTTTTCGCGACAATGAAAATAAGAACTATATTGAAAAATAGACTGCCAGAAAACGAGCAGCAAAACATACCTCATGTAGAAATCCCTATTAACCAGGACGGTCAGCGAAGTTAGAGGACCCAGTCAATGTGGCCAAAGCAATAACTAAATTTGTCTGTAAAAATACTAGAAGTATTCTGGGGAAGTATCACGAAAAAACAAAGCGGGCAGCAACCGGCCGCACATAAAGATGAACTAAACCTAGCCTACCCGCGCTGACAGGACGGAAAAGGTAATCACGTCACATGGCTTCCTTAGAAGAACCCTAAACAAAAGTTGCAAAAATTCTATGAAAGCGATGAATGGAAGTCCTAGTGCAAAGGGTAACCTGCAAAACAAAAATTTTTGCTTCATGAAACAAATTGCAGGCGGTAGCCTTGCCGAATATTGACAGACCATGTGGGACTAATGTCAGAGCATAGCGCTGTACAGCTGATTCGCGATCTTTCCAATAGTTTTCACTCTGCCTGTACTCCCCCTTAATGGCACGCCAAGGTACTTGCGCGGTACACCCGTTCTTGCCACGCGATCATATTCAGCTGCTGTAGATCCCCATAATCCAAACCACAGACCACAACCTTCAAACGGTTTTTTTTTTAACAGCGCCCATCCTGTCATGTCTTTCTGTATATTCGTCAAAATATAGCACTGTTAAATTTAAAGAATAGAAAATACGTCACCAACTAGCCCGGCAACGTGTTTTATTAAGCCAACTTGAAACAGTTATCTGGGCACCCGAAGCTGTGCCAAACTGATCAGTTGAACAACTTCCTCCTAGCTAGATTTGTCTTGTCTGCGTAGCAAAGCACCAGATAATCTGCATAAGCCAATACTTTGAGCTCACTATATATTTAGGATACGAAAACCTCGAATGGCACTACTCTACAAAATGCTCATTCGTAGCGGCTCTAAGTAGAGTGCGAACAGAAGCGGCGATAATGGACACCCCTTTTTGAAAGACGAAAGGATGGACACGGGTTGTCAGAGAGACCCATCCAAATTCAAGCGGATGGAGCAATTATTGTAGCAAAGACGTATTCCTTCGTCGACTGGCGAATCCCCCCGGCTGGTTTGTGTCATGTTTACTGAGGTCTAGAGCAACTACAAAACCGACTGGCTAGTTTTTCTGGGATTCCGTACTGTTTAATTTCTTTGCTCGTGGAGTTAGTCGATCTGCCATCGCAACTCCAATTCAACAGCTGAGGCATAATAACAATAATAATAGTAATAATAATAATAATTGGTTTTTTGGGGAAAGGAAATGGCGCAGTATCTGTCTCATATATCGTTGGACACCTGAACCGCGCCGTAAGGGAAGGGATAAGGAAGGGAGTGAAAGAAAGGAAGAAGGAGGTGCCGTAGTGGAGGGCTCCGGAATAATTTCCACTACCTGGGGATCTTTAACGTGCACTGACATCGCACAGCACACGGGCGCCTTAGCGTTTTTCCTCCATAAAGACGCAGCCGCCGCGGTCGGGTTCGAACCCGGGAACTCCGGATCAGTAGTCGAGCGCCCTAACCACTGAGCCACCGCGGCGGGGCAAATCCAAGAAATTATCCTTCACCCCTCTTCATATTTTCGTTACAGGAATGTGGAGAATGATAAAAATTGCGACACTGGGCCTACCACCAAAATGGGTTGACACTGCGGTGTGGAGTCTCTCCCATTGTTATATACCAAGTTGTTAAATGCCGATTGCTATATATATGCCATTGTTATTGTTGTTGTTGTTGACCTCACACAATGTTATATGCCAAGTAAGGCAGAGTAACTTCATCTTCCTCAGCGAGTTTCTCCGACTGATCGCCGGCATCCGTAAAGCAGCCTTCTTCTGATTCCTACTTGAAGGTGTCCCGTTGCCCACGCTTCACAAGGCAACAAATAGCAGGAGTTCTTCATACCTTATTCGCACACCAAATCCACTTGGAAAAAAGCGTCGCATATCTGCGTGGCTTCAAATACTTCGTAGGTTTCCTCACCAGGGTAGTGCGCTCGACAGGCGCGCCAGAGGTATACACCTGCGACATGGGCACAAAAAAATGAAATTAGGCACCTAATGTCTTATGCTGCTTAACGCCATTAATTCTTTAGCCAGTGCTGCACGCTGAGCTTTAATGTCATTTCACTAGGCGATCATGATGGTCTAGATGGAAAAAAAATGTATAAGGTATGACATTCGCTGAAATTGCTATGTTTAAAAATATAATAATTAATGTATGTTTCGGCAAAATAGTGTTCATCTCGCTGTGATTCTTGCCAACTTCGTGCGTTTTTTTTTTTTTGCTGGATTCGGTAGCGTTTCTTTACAAGTGTGAAATTCTGCTGCGATAATTGCCGGTATAGGCGCTTTTTAAACTAAGTATCGTTACTACTTTCTTTGTTGCTTAATAGATGGTTTCTTAATTTATACAAAAATATATGCTAGTGGGCCTAAGCGCTTGGCACGAGTCTACCCATTCCATGGTTTAATGAAGGCTCAACGAATGGTGAGGTACTCATTAGGTCGCGGATGTAATTAGGACGAATGCCCTTACGCTTCGCTTATGTAACACCATGCGAAAGGCATTAAAAGTTAAATCTTTAGGTGCTTAATGCCATTTTTTTGTGCCTATGTTTCAGGGGTATCAGAGTAGGTGCGTTTTTTTTTTTTGTTACGGTACGGGAGTTGGTGAAATCGCAACTTTTTCAACGCTCGTATACCGTGCAGTCAGGACCCTAAGGCTTACGCCAATGTCTTCGGTAAACCCTCAGAGTGAATTAGCGTCTAGGCACTCTGTATAAATCGAGCCTTCAATATGAACGATCTCTAACCAAAGCAACTAAGCCGTTGGGGCGCAATACGAAATTCGTTCTGCTGCTGAGCACCAGGTTGCGGAGGCCGCATCTCGACGCAGGCAGAACTCGTGCAGAGCGCTGCACGTCATGAGTGAGGGTTAAAGAGCCACAAGTGGTCGAAGTTGTCCTGGAGTTCACTTAGGCGACTATTTTACGGCGACATTAAAGTAACTTTAACAAAATTAAGGGCCCAGTAATGGTGTGCACACCTTAAGGAAAAAGTGCACAGTGAGATTGAATGAAAGAAGAGCCGCAGTGGAGGGCTCCGGAATAATTTAGACCGGCAGGGGATATTTACTGTGCACTTAGTCACACAGCTCACGGGCGCCTTTTAACGCGACAAGATTTAGGGTGCCGTTCAGCTGAAAAGCCGGCGTTGTAGTTTGTGGCGTTTTGTCGAGAAAATTCGAAGGGGTCGAGAAGGTCCTGATGTCACAATCACATGAGCTCGCGCGGGTAACTAAACACCCCACAAAGATCACACAGTGAAACAGTGATGACACCACTTCCCAATTTATCATTTGTCGGCAGAGATGCGGCGTCGATCCACCATCATTACGTAGTGCCTCTGATAAAAGAAGAACAATTGCGTTGAAAAGAAAAATGGTTCAGCCGGGACACGAGCCACAGCTCCTTGAGCAGCCAAACCGAGTGCTCTACCTCTCGAACACTGCGGAACGTTCTTTCGATTTTCTTAAAGGAAGGCGTGGCGTGTCTTCTGGCAAGAAAATGTTTTAGAGATAAAACAAATAAAAATAAGAGAAGAATAAAGAATATTGTGCGTGTATGCCAAGTGACACGTACAGAAGACCCCAGGAAACTGAAGGGACCCGCTAACTCTATTGCGCCGTGGCTTCAAGCATGCGTATGAAACCGTGCCTCAAATACAGTGGCTTGGAAGGGGACAAGAGTTGGCAGGAAACTCATTAGCTTTTCGAGGATATAATTGATCATGAGGAAGTCCTACTCCTGGTGCGGCCTTCAACTGCATAGGAAGGGATGAAGTAAAGAGCAAAATGAAGATGAAATATGCTGCGCACGGTATGACTCCGAATTTTGAGAACCTGGGGCTCAAAGTACATTGACATTATTTAATATTCATAATTTAACTTCGGGGTAAGGCAGGGAAACACACAGAACACAAAATTAGCGGTATAATCCGTGCACGCTGTACGGTGTTTTGATGTTATCCATACCCAAAGAAGAACACAAGGAAGGTTGTCACTAAAGAAACCTTTACACCCATATTTCGTTACGTCCCTTGGACGCCCGGAGTGACAAAGTAGCGTTCATGAGATGCGCGGTTGGAATCATCGCCTTTAATTGGTGTCTCGGCGCAGGCGTCATCAGCACTGCGTCGAGAAATCCACGTCAAGCATTGACGTCTGGAATGAAAATAACTTAAAAGAGGACTGAGTAGCGATTGATACCCGCGGCTCTTAGGTTGACAGGCAGCATGGAGGAAGTAAAAAAATTAGGAGAGGTTGTTAATTCACATTTTATTAAGCCGGAAGTGAGGGCGCCCCCTCGCTAGTTGGCCGCCGTCTCTGCGCACTTTCAGACAATGATGCAGCCGACGCCGCTGCGCCTGTCTTTACTTTTGGCGGCGACATCGACCAAAGACTCCAGTAGCCCTTGCGAAAACACGTGACTTTCGGCACATTTTTCATCATGCAGCTCGGATTGCGAGGGCCTCCCTTAAGCTTCACACATTCCATTACAGGAAGGCACGCTATGGACTAGGCCGCCCAGACACGCTTGTGCGGCTTAGGTACAAGCAGGGTTTCATATGTAAGCTGTGCTCTATTTCACATAAAGCGGTTCGAATGAGCGCATGCTAATAAGTATGTTTGTAATTGGAAAATTCTAATGAGAGAAATAGTAATTAAGCAGGCAGCAAAGTACATGTTGGCGTTCAATCTATTTGCTTGAAGTGACATAGTGGCGCCGACATGCAGCGGCCATCGGAAAACCGCGGTGATCATAAGTACGCAGCTGCAGCAAAAGATGGCGCGGGAGCTGAGTAAAGCTTTCTCAGTGCGAAACATTTGTGCGGAACTGCGTCCGGTTGACACGCTCCTTTGCCGCCATGTGATTGTGTATAGTGCAGTGAGTACTAATAAATGTCTATGTATATAGAAGCAACCTTATGTGCGCAAACTGCAGTGTGGAAAAGTTCGAAGAAAACAATTTGGAAACTGTTTTGAGATAAGCGACATAATGCGAACAATGAACAGTGAGTTCGTATGAAGAGAAACGAATTTAAGGGAGCCATTAACGCTATAGCTGCATACTCTTAAAGGCGGAGCTAAAGTGTCCCTTTAATTTTGTTAGATTGTATTTTCTCTCGAATTGTGTCTCTCGTTCTAGGTGAGATCGGTCTGGCGGATGCAATAATAATTGGTTTTGGGGGAAAGGAAATGGCGCAGTATCTGTCTCATGTATCGTTGGACACAAGAACCGCGCCGTAAGGGAAGGTACAAGGGAGGGAGTGAAAGAAGAAGGGAAGAAGGAGGTGCCGTAGTGGAGGGCTCCGGAATAATTTCGACCGCCTGGGGATCTTTATCGTGCACTGACATCGCACAGCACACGGGCGCCTTAGCGTTTTTCCTCCATAAAAACGCAGCCGCCGCGGTCGGGTTCGAACGTCTGGCGGATGCAAGGAACGAGTGCTGTAACGTCGGAGGAAGCATGTTTACAGACATTATATGTTAGCGAAGAGCCTACCAAACGCGCAGAAGCTATCACACTATCAAACTATGAGTAACTGTTCGGTTATTGATTTTGAGGAAAGGAAATGACGCAGTAACTGTCTCACTTCTAGGCGGACATCTCAACCGCTCCCAGAGGGAAAGACGAAAGATGGTAGTGGAACAAGACCCCCGGGGGTCGGGCTCGAACCCGGGAACTCGGTCTCAGAAGCCGAGTGCACTAACCACTTAGGCACCGCGCCGGGTGCTAAAGGTCCCCAAGTGGTCGAAACTATACCGGAGCCCTCCACTTCGGCAATCTTTCTCTCTTTCTTCTCTCACATCCTCCTTCATCTATTCTCCCACGGAGCGGCTGAGGCGCGAGTTTAGATACAGTTACTGCGCCTTCCACTTTCTCAAAACCAATTTTACGTCGTTCGACTGCTGACGACAAGGGCGCGTAATGAAATCTTGGCCGCTGTGGCAGATTTTCGACGAAGGTTATTTGGAAAAGGCGTGTGTAGAATGTGCAATGTACTACTCCTTTTGTGCACCGTTATCGTGCGGAGAGCTCGCACGATGTGATATGTAGCCTGCCCGACAACGATCAGAATCGCAGGCAGAGCAAGCCACGCTTGTCCTCTCAAAACATCAAAACGTGCGAACCTGAATAAGATAAGTTCAAGGTAGAGGGGCGAGCCCTTTCAGTGTCGCCCATGCCATTATGGACGTCCCGTCATGCTTCGCCGCCTATCAGTGATACATCTACCGTCTCGGAGCGCCCGTCCTCCATCGCTGTAGGTCCGCACGGCTGTCATGGAGGAAGGCGGGCGAGAGCCGCCTCTGCATCGGGTGCGTCACCTGCTGACAGGCGTCAACTGGAGGCCGACGAGGTTCGTGGACGACGTGCCGTACTACCACACGTGCGGCCTCTGCAATGTGATACCCAAGAAGACGATGCTGCTTCCGTGCTCGCACGTATTGTGCGGGTCTTTCCACAAGGGAAGCCTTGAAGATGAACAGGGAGAGGGCGGCGTTAGCGGAGTGTGTCCCCTGGACCGGAAGCCTTTTAAAATGCGCCAGTGTGCCAGGATCCAGTTGTCAGCGAAGAAAGCGAACAGTTTGCAGGTGAGAAAGCGATTAGCTTAAGCTTCTCCGAGGTTATTGTGCAAGAGCTTGAAGATATCAGTAAAAATTCTAGAGATTTAATTTATATTAACACTGCTACAACATTTTTTGAAGCGCGAGCTGGTCATCAGATTTCCTACAGAGTAAACGGCGCCTGTGTACTGTAATTTCGGACAAGAAGAAATGTAGAGTGAAGTAAATCGGTTAATGCAGCGGGCTGCGCAAACGCACTCTTTTCGAACACCCGTAAAGTATTGTGTTGTCAAGGCGGTAATTGTCTTTGTCTACTTTTTCTTGCTGTTCTTTATCGTCCTTTCATATGTCAAGCTCGTTTTGAGACATGAATAAGCCATCCTGCTGCCTACACGACCATGTAAATACCGTTCAGAGAGGAGGCTGGGAGGCTCGCGGCATATTCTCTCCGAATATCTCGTAAAACAAGCACTACTGTTACTAGCTGCCCATTGACGAAAAGCCGCTGAGTGACACATATGAAAGTTGGTAGTAGAGAGTGCACTTAGCACTTAGCCATCTCTTGAAGAGTATTTTCTGTTCAACCGTAATTTAACCTTATTTGGAAGGGTACCAGAGTAATCAATGCACTAAGCCGGATTGGACGATGTTTTGCTACTTAAGATTATTCCTCGGTGCTTGCGTTGTGAGCTTACTAAAGCTCAGACCCAAAATCATCCAAGTAGACCACAGAAACGAACCCATTCCTATAACAGATCTCTGTAGGTTTCGGCTCACACTTCGTATGAAACTGAGGAGAGACGTACTAAAGCCTTGGTTAACGCCTGGCGTAGCGTATTGCCTTCAACGCTTCCACGAGCAGGGCCATCAGGGGAGCTCTGGGAGCTGTTCCTGCAAAGCTTCGGACAGAATTTTTTACTGCGCTTGAGCTCTTCCTCGACAACCGACAACACAGCATGATCTGACTGCTTTGTAGTACAATTTGTAATCAATCTGTAAAAGGTGTTTCGGCGCAGCAGTGGAGGACGCGCACATGAAGAGTACATAGTACTGAATGCCATGCTGTATAGATATGCTCTGTTGTGACTTGTGCTGCAGTGCCGAGGAATTTTTAGGTACCCTGGTCAAACAGAGGCTTTCAATTCTCTATTGAGTTCATTGCCTTCGAGGTTATCAGTCGGGAAAAAACTGTAAGGAATTGCGCTGCGGCTAGAGTGCACAATCTTGGCAGCTGCCAAGAAATTTGATTGTCACCAACAAAGCTCTTGTGGAATTACCGTCGCCAATAATAATGCTTCAAGTAGAACCTCAGCGGTGGCCTAGTGTTTGAGCATCCGCCTCGCATGCGGGAGGTGCGGGGCTCGATCACCAGTTCTCTCCGGGTACCCACCGGCTATACAATGGGTACTTTTCCCTGCCTGGTGCTCGGCTTAATAAGGGTTGTGAAATGCTTGGGAAATGGGTCTTTGACCCCCACCTTGAGCATACGAAAAATACCTTGTGCCATGGCGTTCTTTGGCCGCAGATGCCCTTGCGCCATAGAAATTCACTATCATCATAAATAATGATTCCAGCTCACAAACAACCGCGCTTCTAGTTTAATCTAAAAAAGTTAAAAACACAGTTCTTGAAATGAATGTTGTTTTAGAAAATTTGCAACAGCAATCAGGCATTTTTGAGCAAGAAGTTGGGTGTTTTTTTATTTGTGCCTTATCGACAAGGATACTCAGCTTGCCTCATTGGTTTGAGCCCAGTCGGCTTTTTGACAAAATAAGTTCTATACTGTATACACTGTAGCATAGCAAACATATGTGTTCCGGTTTGGGAAAAATGACTTCATAGTACCAGGCCAGTCGTTAGAACGAATTTTCAGCGTATGGACAGCCCCATTTGAATTATATCCAATTCTTCAGGTACCACTCACAAAAAACTCCTTGCTACAATATGTATTTACATTCTAAGATACTTCTGAATCAATACAACGCCCCAATTTCGTATCTGAGCCCATAAGTCTCAGTACCCCAAGTCCAAAGTCGACGCTGACTCCGATCGAAGCCCCTCGAAATCTCGAGAGTGTTCCTTGCTGCTCCGTCGAATCGATAAATGTTCAATTGGTGTAGAATAAATCAGCGCATGCTGCATCGCTCAAATACTCTTACAGTGATACACTATCGGTTAATGGTCTTTCGAAATAATAGCGTGACGCTGATATAGGCATCATAGCACTTTATTCAACTGCTGCTCAAGAATTCGAGGCCCTCCACTACAAAGAAACTTTTGTAGTCCCGGGTGGACGGCTCTTAAAATTTGCTGAATAGAATGCGGACCAAGAGCGTTTTGCGGGGCCTGCCTGGATGTCAGCCTTAACGCACTTGTGGGACGTGTGTGCGTGTCGTCCATAGGTAGGTACACTCGGCCACTCTCCGTCCAGTCACTGTGCCATGACTCTCCCATCGTCCCCCCCCCCCCCCCCACCCCTTTTTTCTTCCCGCATTGTTCACTTGTTCCTCTACGCTTTCCTACAGATGCGGAGAAAATGAATTAAATCATGCTCCACTCTCTCCCACTTTCTTCATCTTAAAAATCCGCTTCGTTCCTTCGGCTGCTTACACTGCTCGTAACGCACTGGATGCGACCACCCCTCATGACCTTCACCTCTTTGTATTACAATCTATGTTCTAAAAGCACACAGGAAATCAGCCACCCGTTATAAGATTAATAAGGCCATTGTAGCCAAAATACACGTCTACAAGTGGCATAGCAGACAGAGTGTGTAGTTCTAAAGCACAAAAGTTGCTGAATTGATTCCCGTCAAGCATTTTGTATTTTTGTAGTCCCCCTTCCAACCTGCTTTGCGTGGATCTTACATCTGTGTAAATCCACCAAGAGACCTCGCTACAGCCGTGGATAATAAATCATCGAGAGCGAACAAAGCACAAAAAAAACAGAAATAAGTGTTGAACTAAACATTGGCCATTCGTTTCTTTTCGTTCATCCATTAGTACTTGATTCATTCTGAGCGCTTTTTTTCGTGTTGTCTCGCATCGAGTGCCAAATCTTTTTAAACGACTTAACTTTCAAGGCAACCGGAACAAAATTTTATTTCAAATAAACATCAATTACATGGCTCATTCTCGGTATGCATATGCTTTTCCACAACAAAAGGGTGAATTTACTGGTAATAAAATTTAATTTGATAAATTTCCCACCACCGGTCGAAATTCTTGACGCCTACACCAAAAAATATTCCGTAATCACCGTTTGGAAGTGAATGACGCCGCAGCCCAGCCTCAGAGATCCCAGAGGGCAGTATATCGGCGCCTCGAGGTTACTTTCAAAATGAGGGGCTGATGGAGACACCCCACTAATTTTTTTTTTACTTTTAACTCACATAAGAGTTCCGTTTTTATAAGTGACGCCTTTGGCCTACCAATATTCTAATATTTTTATACAGGCCAACTTCGAATTCCCCTATGCTTCCCTTTAAGTTTGCGCCCAAGAGGATCGCTTTCGTTACCAGGAAGCTTACGCAGAGCCAAAACCACGCCGGAGATGCAACATGATTATCAAAGTGAATTAAACGTAAGTTGTACAGGAACTATAACTCCGGATGTCAATTTAGGCTTGATTTTTTATTGTCACGTCTGTGATTGTGATTGTGAAGTTTTCTATAGCATTTATACACTCCCGTTTAAATTTTGCCAGTTTCTCTCTGAACTCGTTAGCCTCCCGTGTACTTCCTTGATTTCCAAACCGTAAGAGAGAGAAACGCGCTGTTCTAACCTTTCTGTAGATGTATACATTAGGAGCATCCAAACGTGTCGTAGAAACTCAACAAAAAGCTTCGCGGCCACCCAGCTCAATTATAACTGTGGCTGGAGTATATTGCTAAACTGCACTAGTGAATATTATGGTTTTCTGTTATATTACGCATAATTTTTACAGCACTGAAGATTAAATGTTTCTACCATGGCTGTACTTCTTTTCATCGGACCAAGACGCTGCTGCAACGTTGTCGCCTAGCACGCACAGGATGTCAATTTTGAACTCCCTCATCATACCGCGCATTCTTTTACCATCATCATCGTCATCATCAGCCTGACTACACCCACTGCACGGCAAAGACCTCCTCCATGTTTCTCCAGTTAACCCTGTCCTTTGTCAGCTGCACCCACCGTAAGCCCGCAAACTTCTTAATCTCATCCGCCCACCTAACTTCTGCTGCCCCCTGCAACGCTTGCCTTTTCTTGGAATCAACTCCGTTACCCTTAAGTACAGGCAGTTATCTTGCTTCTCGGTACATGCCCTGCCCAATTCTATTTCTTTCTCTTGATCTTGAAAAGGACTTCATTAACCCGCGCTTGTTTCCTAACCCACTCTGTCCACTTCCGGTCTCTTAAAGCTGCAGTTATCATTTTTCTTTTTATAGCTCGCTGCGTTGTCCTAAAATTAAGCTGAAGCCTTTTCATTAGCCCTCTTCTATTGTGTTTCAGGCTTACTGTTGGAACCAGGAGCAGGGCTGCGACTTTGTGGGAACCCTGCAGGACATACTCACACACTGCGAGGAAGAGTGCGCATTTCACGTCCTCGCGTGTCCGCGTTGCGGCGACAGTGTGCTTCACGCCGATCTGCCCGCGCACTATACGGCCTGGTGCGGCAACACCATGGACAACGAGGACGTCAGAGAATCGTCGGCGGACCAAGATGAAGCGACTCGCGAAAACGGAGACTTCAGACTGGAAGACCTAAAGACGTTTCTGAGGGAGCTTGATGTCCTAGACACGGAGCCTTTCTAACGGGAAAAAAAAAAAAGACATTGTGATGAGGTGGACGCCCCACGAGTTCTGTTGAACGATGCACGCGCTAAACCACTGAACATTCATTCTTGATTATTGCAATGGGCCTATATCCGGCTGCCTATGTAGCTTGTCGCGCTATACTCATTAACGGGAATGTTCTGAAAGGCCATGTTGATTATTTGTTCAGTATCCCTAGCAGTGCACCTGGGATACAAATTTTCTTTTTAAACGTGGACTTTAATACTGAACTTTGCGTGCGTTAAAAACTCTAGATGAATACCATGGCCCCAATTAAGAATTGAAAAAAAAATGGCCGGGGTTCAACGTGGCTTGAACCTAGTTAGTTATACGAGCGAAAGCTCTGTTAAGCATGGTCTCCACTGCGTCAAATCAAATGTCAACGGTCAAGCTCAACGGTCAAGGTCAGGCATCCGATGGTCATAGCCATATGATCACGTGGTCATACTACCACAGCATGGGCCATAGCACCACGCAGTTAAGCTCATTTTGATCTTGTGAGATATTGAATGTCATTGTCTCCACTAAATCGAAATCGGAAGTTGTACCATGAGGAGTAGGGCTCTCGCTCAAACGGATTGTTCGTTAAAGCGAGAGGCGTAATGAGCTGCTTCGAATCCTTTACATACATCCGTTAGCCCAAATAACACGCCGAACCTCGCGTGATAGAGCTTACTAGGTATCGCAGATTACAGACATTTACACCGCGCGAAAAAAAAAAACTTTAACAAGGGTGAACGTGCTACGTACTAGAAGGCCATAAACAATTTAGGGGCGATGAATTAGATTTATGCTGAAGAAATGCGATAGCATTCTTCTTTCGCTACCTCGGTCATCTATTTCAATTTCGATTCTGTTTCAATCTTGACCGTACTCCACCTCTGAGTTCGTTGTCATTCATTCTACAATCTAATCCAATTCTGAATATATTCCAATTGCGACTACGCAACTAGCCAAAAGGTGTCATATTGATAGAACGCGGCGAATCCTCCTATCACTACCGATGCAATTGGGCAGCGTTTATGAAATGCCCTACTGCACCCTCCCACTTTGCTTAAAATGTGGGACGACCAAGACCACCCGCATGCACCCCCAACCCATGGCTCTTCCCCCATACCCAATCCATCCCCCTCCTTGGGAGGCCGCTCTGAGGGCTGCCCAACCAGCTGGACAAACATGGCTATTGGACAGAGCTCTCCGTGAGGCTCAGGTCCGTGGGCTCCTGGACAAGTAGGAACCCACCCTTGAAAACATTTTGTTCTTTTCTTACAATAACGTTGTTTCTCTTCCTCCGGCAGGTGGTTGCTTCAAACAGAGCCACTTGCTAATCCTCAACCATGCGTGAAGGAATACATCCCGCCAGTCTCATTTTTGGACACACAGTTCTACCTGAGGCTGTGTATTTGCAAGTAGGCCCTCTGCTGTTTTCGGAGTCATTTTATTCTAATTCATTTTCATTTTTGCTTAGTCTGTTCTTTCGGCATCTATTTCCTTTCCTCTAGAAGTGGAGAGAGGAGGGAAGAAAAGGGACGGTTGACAGATGGGAAGTGGATAGATGGAAATCTTCCTGTACGAACCTGCCATGATTGGCAGGTGACGGCCTCACACACGCCGACGCCGTCGGATAGTATTCGTCTTTAAGGAAGCATTAAAACAGTTAACTCGATGAGCTTTATGCAGCTGCATTTTGCTAGTAAGGTCGCGTGCCAAGCCATCCGAACAAGTGTTTCAATGGTACACATCTGCACGTATGTGCAAGCTTGATCACATGCGCGGCGCTCATCTTATGACGCATAGTAGATCATGTGGGTATGAGCCACATGCCCATTGCCACGAACCGCACTTGTCTAACATGATATATGTTGGAGGTCAAAAAACAGCGCGACGATTGGGGACACGTCGGTCGTTTAAAGTAAGTCCATGCTGCTGCGTGAAAAAAACTCACGGTGGTGTTTTTCGTCTATTGAGAAGATTTCACAGGCCGTTAGTAGACTGAGAACAGTGCACAAAATAACCACGTAATATCAATCAAGCAGTTATGCGCCGATTTAGCACGCTTCTTCGTTCTCAATAAAGGCGTCAGCCGTATCGCCACCATCGCAAAGAAAACGAGGACACATACTGACTAGTTCTGTGAGCGTTCTCGTCGCTTGCTATTCCTTTGGCCTCTAGCCCTTTTGTACCTGAAGCACTCGTCATCAGAACAAGAGGTGAGTCCTAATGCATAACGCAATGTGCGGATCATTTTCTTTTGTTAAATAGGAACGGTTGTGTACAGACATTGTCAGCACATTTAAAAGTGAGTTGAATATCGGCAGTTAGCATTATGCCCTCAAGTCTGTTCGCTAGGTTTTCTGGTATAGGCGTCGAAGAAAATAGTGAGCTTCCAGTTCGCAGATTCAGCAACAATGACTCCGCTTATCTTCGTAATACGAGGCTGATTGATTAGATCTTTTAGTTCTACATGCAGAAATGGCTCTGGGATCAATTACACATATGAGTGTGCAGAGCTTCAGATTAATTAAACGCTCCATTTGATAACTTCTACCGAAACCTCTGTGGACAGACTTTCTTCCGCTTGGGCTCCATAATTCTTCGGCCGCTCTGGCCAGGATTAAGCAGTACGGTCTGCGCTTAGCATTCTTACACAATAGCCACTCACCCGCCTCATCGTCCATCATAACATACCCTCCGCGGGTTCAGGCGGTGTTTGGGCTGATACAGCACTAGCGACACGAGACAAGTGCGGAAACCAGGGATTCCTTTCAGTTTATTACCATACGGTAAGCGCGCGCCATAGACTAATTTCAGTGTAACGCACGCAGTGTAGACTTTAGGTCAAATGAACGCGCCGTACCGCGTCTATCTAGGTGATTCTGCACTGAGCCGCGTCAGATTATGGTGCATCATAGCACCGGTCGGAATTGCACACGACGTAGCTCGAAAAGCAGCATGTTATGTGTTTCCCCTTCCATTGCCCATCCACAAAAGTAGTCCGCTCAACCTGCGATGCTTCTCTCTGACAGAACAACTTTGTCATTCTCTTTTTTTTTTGCCTCATGCCGCACAAAAGTTGACTTTGAGGTGGTGGCCCACTGTGGGTGCAATGTGGGCATGACCGATGCTGTTTCTGCACCTCGGGCCCACACCGGTATAATGTAGACAGCCTCGCAAACTCCTTCTGTAGTAGTACTTTGGGCAGACCATAGGCACGCACGCTGCATTTGGGTTTCCACGTGGGTTAGCCCTTCCCGACATAAGTCAGAGGAAGGTTTTAGAGGGGCAAGCCCAATTCCGGCTTCCTTACATGTTCCCTGCAGGAAGTCGAAGTACGTATTTTAAGAGCTGGCCAGGCCCATTGCCCACGCGGGAGGCACGCGAACACAACGTTTTGTTCTATCTAGGATTGCACTGATCCGTTGCCTATCGGCCCGATGTCCGATGCGCGTTTGAGTCTCTTGGTAGATCTGACGCCAGGCGATTGAGGCAATTTTGTCAGCTTGCAAAAACATGGACTTAGTGCGGGCCGCCGACATCCCCGTTAATTTCTAGAGGATAGTGGGCCTAATGCTAGCAAAAAAAAAGAAAGTCACCTAAAAGTGCATTAATTCTCACTTCTCGGTGGAGGCTTAAAACGCACCGTAAGGGAAGGGAAGAACTGAAAGAAGAAAGAGAAAAATAAGCTTATTAGTGTAGGTCTGTGGATAAATTTAAGCAACTGCGGTTCTATACCATGCGGTGACGACGCAAAGTTTACGCCGTCGTCTCGGGTCTTGCCTCCATCTAAAGGTCGCCGCCGCGGGTGGGTTTGAACCCGCGGCGTTTTGATGGGGGCGAGCCTTGTGTGTTTCTCAATCTGTGTAGAACTATGAAGACGTTGGGAGAGTTACATATAGTCTAGCGCATTCGATTAGGCTTACACGGTTATTTCTGCGTGTGCTGTGCTCATATTGCTCTATTTACCGCACTTCGATGGCCATGAACATGTAATTTGATATAGTGGAGTGACCACGCCGATAATCCTAATATCGACACTCTTGAATCGCAGCACGCGGACACCCATATTAAAAATTACCTATTTACAGGAATGCATAGAAAACAAGATAATGGCACGCCGTTTTGTTCAACCCTACTATAGAAAATCGAGGACCAATGGCCTGTTTTTTGTTGGTGGTGGTGGTGATGACATTTTATTCCATGAAGAATTTTATGCGTCCAGAATTGGGAGAGGCGCTTAGTCTAACGGCCAGGGTTGTTTGCCGAGCCCGTTGATTCAGACTTCTTTGGTCACTGCCCTGCGAGGCCAACTGCTGCCACCGGTGCCACTTGTGAGACCCAGGTTGCTTTTCCCAGGGAACCTCTCGCGACCAGACATTAATTTAAATTTCATCTGCCGTGGTGGGAAGTTTGTTTACAATCCGGTGAGTAGGTTGTGACGACGTCGCAAGACCACGGCACCTAGGCGGCCCAAATGCCACCCAGGCGGGTGACACATAGCTCTTGAAGGTCGCATAGGGACCGGATAAACATCGGGGAAATCGGCAAGTGCGGGCTTTAGTGCTAGTGCACAAAAATCCCCAGAGAAGAGACCTAAGTTGCTGGTGGGTCAGCTAAGTAACGTCACCTTGTGACGTCATCACAGCCTGCCCACACAGAGGCACAGCCCTCAGACAACGGCCTCGCCGCTAAGTGGAAGCTGCAGTGCTAGTGCGCTAAAACCGGTTGGAACCGGAATGTAATGGCAACTTTATAGCGGGGCTGAAAGATACAGTATATGCTTTCCATTGTTGTACGAAGAAGCCTGTTTTCTTACAGATTTCACACAGTGACGGAGGCAGTATGTGTCGTACTGTTGACGACCGCCTCCCACTTTCTTCCATCATTTAAAGCTGCTGCCCCGTGGCGAGACGCTTGATTGTTTCTTTAAATGTTTTTATAGAGCCTTTAGCGTGACCAATTTGTTCTAATCAAAGTAGCTTGAAGCCAAGAAAAGTTATGTGCTCTTATGGGCTTCTTGTCTCGGCTTTGAAATTCTTAGAAAAGAAATAACTGAAAGATAAAGTGCAAGCTTGTATCTAGATGGTTACCGGCTGCTAATGGTCCGCTGCTGCCGCTGCCGCCGTAGGTGTAAATGGGCGATCTAAAACGTCTTTGCGACTGCTCTGTCAACCTAACTACTTATTAGAAAACTGTGAAGCCCATCACTTCATTGTTGAGACGTTGTTTAGTTTGTGTCTCGTGCTGTAAAGGCATACGGCCATTTCTCGAGAATATTTTCTACAAGATGCCAATGCATGTGAGGTCACAGCTTCTTGTGTCTTGAAGCATCCAAGTTTTATTAACCATTGCTCGTTATCAAATGATATTCAGTAGGACGCATGGTTGCTAAGAAAAAAATTCGTGCATGAATTTGAATACTGTATCTTAATTAGAATGCCGTGTGAAGTACCCCACGCTCAGCGTGCAGAAGCTGGGTCACAAATTTGGCCATCGATGTGGAGGAACGAAGTAAACTAATATAAGAAAACTTAAAAGCACACCTTACAATGGGGACTCCCGTTCAGAAGCACGGAGCTACAAAACGTGATCACCGCGAAAGTGGTGGTGACAATATGTTATTCTGCCACTAGAGTTTACCCCGATGACGCGTATATATACTCTGAATCAGAAAAATGGCTTCATAGAGAGATTTCAGTGGCGATAAACACAGCAGGTAATGTTATTTACAATCACCGGAGACAGGAGTGGGGCCGTGGAACAGGCGGCGATATTATTGTGCCTGGCAAGTGTCGACTGATCGTTAAGTGTAGGTGGAGGTGAAAAACTTTCATTAACCATTAAATCATTACAGAGAGGCGATTGGATTGGGGCTCTATTGGCCCCCTCTCCTCACAATATTAGGTGGAGCCCTTATTCTGGGGGCCAGATAGAGTACCTTACAAGGGGCCGGGTAGCGCCGCTGATCCTGCTTGTAGTAATCGGTGACGTCTTTGAATGTAAGGGCCAGATTGTCTGATTGGGAGTAGGTTTCCAAGGACAGGGGGACAACCCGGGGAGAGTGTGCGCGGGTGGCCTGATCGCATACCCACTTGTGGTCCTCAGATGCAAGGCTTGCTGCATGCACTTAGCTCCTGCAAACACTACCACGTTTCACCCGACGCCAAGTTAAACGATTTTGATTGCTTCTTATCACAGATGGACTCCATTGTGGCATTAAGGAAGGAAACTTTGTTGGATGCTCTCAATTCCATGGCCTCCGAAATGTCCACCAGCCAGAAAGTAAGGCGCCACTTGAGAGACTCGGGGATTCCTTCTGCGGAAGAGCACGACACCGCGTCAAACCTGGTTTCTATAGGAAGCAGGGCGGACTGGGAATGCAATGACGTCACCATTACGCAAAAGGAAACTGCCGTCGCCGACGTGCTTGAAATCGAACGCCAGCCGTCGTCGTTCCCGAACGACTTGCGTCCTGAGGACAGTCCTGCGCAGTCTGAGCTGGACCAGCACGCGCTCGACGACCACGCCGGTCCTCCACGCTGGAAGTGCGGAACCTGCTCCAAGTACTTAAGCAGCGAGCGTGAGCTCAACCGTCATGCACACCAGGTGCATTTCGCACGACAGCTTTATCAGTGCGACGTGTGCCCGAAGACATATGCATACGCCAAGAGCTTAAAGGTGAAGACTCTCTTCTTTCATGTGGAAATGCTTCCTAGGGCTGTCAGGCTATGTTTCAGTAGCCTGTATAACAATGGAGCTACAGGCTTACGTCAAGAAGAACGAAGATCACCCATCACTTCCCAGGCTTTTTTTTTTTACTGTGCGAATTCACCCTTTGGCATTTATTCACAATCTTACGCGGCTGATCCGAAGTTCCCGGGTTCGAACCCGACCGCAGCGGCTGCGTTTTTATGGAGGAAAAACGCTAAGGCGCCCGTGTGCTGTGCAATGTCAGTGCACGTTAAAGATCCCCAGGTGGTCGAAATTATTCCGGAGCCCTCCACTACGGCACCTCTTTCTTCCTTCCTTGTTTCACTCCCTCCTTTATCCCTTCCCTTACGGCGCAATTCAGGTGTCCAACGATATACGAGACAGATACTGCACCATTTCCTTTCCCCCAAAACCAATTAATATTATTATTAATATTACGCGGCGCTTACGCAAGGTCGCGCCTTATGTACACTGAATGCGAGGCCACGTAAACACGTGGATACGTTATTAATGTAATCCGGCTGAGCTTCGAAGAGCAAGAAGAGGAAGGGGACTAAGCATATTTAGATGAGAGAGATGTTTTTGGTTTATGTGGCTTTAACGTCCCAAAGCGACTCAGGCTATGAGGGACGCTGTAGTGGAGGGTTCCGGAAATTTCAACCACCTGGGGTTATTTAACGTGCACTGACAACGCACAGTACACGGGCCTCTAGAATTTCGTCTCCATCGAAATTCGACCGCCGCGGCCGGGATCGAGCCCGCGTCTTTCGGGCCAGCAGCCGACCGCCATAACCACTGAGCCACCGCGGCGGCTTTAGATGAGGGAGAGTAGAGCCTGTGAGCACACGTGTACTTCTGGAGCAGTTGCAGCCAGTGTTTGCCGTGTGGTGATGAAATTTTTCCCTTCTTATTTTTGAACAGTGACGGCCTGAAAGGATCGTAACAATTAATGGCAAGGAAATTCTGTGCTGTTTGGTCGCCGTGTTCATCGCAGATTCGATGTTAGTCAGTCCTCACCAGATGAAATTGCTGTGCTTGAATCCTTGATTATATTTGCGTTGCACACGCCACGGACAGGTTTTACCTTCGCCTCGCCCTTCTCAAAGAAGGGCAAGTGCTTTGTCGCTCATTTATCAACTAGCCAAATGCAAAATAAACCACTTAAAAAAACGAAATGGGGAAGCGGCCAGCTTTCGCGCTGCAGCAATAAAAACTGGTCGCACGCCTCGCAAGTGAAAGCTTTGTTCTGAGAACGACATGCAAGCTTTTTTAGAGCATTTTAAGCAAAATATTCATGCCGGGCCACTTTTTTGTTGTGCTCGGAAAACATAAATATGCATGAAACATATAGAGAACGATCTAGAAACGTTTGGGACTAAACCTTTCGCTTTACCTTCTTCTACATGTCATGTTTCTGCGACGATGGAGTCAAGGTTTTCGCTACCTCAGAGAAAAATTCATTTCTGTGTGCAAAATGCTCCTTTAATTCGGAACAATCATTGCTTATCCGACGAATTTCTCTACTCGCAGGAACACAAGCGCTTCCACACAGGGGAGGTAGCACACAACTGCCCTTTTTGCCCAGCTGCTTTTGTACGCCGGTCAGCTATGCGACTGCACGTCCAGGCGATTCATGAGGTTGCTAAGCACCGTGCTTGTGGAGAATGCGGGAAAAAGTTCGCCTTTAAGAGCACCCTCTTACGCCACTTCCGGGTGCACTCCGGAGAGACCCCATACGCTTGCCACCTCTGCCCCAAACGGTTCGCCAGGACAGACCGCCTCCTGGATCACCTGAGAGCTCACGATGACGAAGCCACACACTGCGAAAAGAAAACTGCACTGGCAGATCAAATCTCTAAAGTGCAGTCCGAGGAACCGGTCTATTCTGAGGAACCGTTGCACTCTGAAGAACAGTTCTATTCGGAGGAACCGATAATTTTGAAGGATGTGAGGATGGCCTAGTTACATGAGCTTTCGCTTCAAGCCTGGTAATCCGGAACCATTAGAAGAACGAAGACCTGTGTGCCGTTTGCCCTCTATTACTAACCCACGAGGGAAAAGTGTGTTGAGAAACAGTCAGTTTTACTCGCTATGAATTGCGCAGCAGAAATGATGTGTGTTATTAAAGTTATTCCGAGGTGGTTGTCTTTCGTGATTAAAACCCCACTCTCACTACATGCACTGAGCACAACCGCACATTTGGAGGAGGAGGCAATATAATACCCCTTGATAAATGCGGCAGTCGTCCAGGCGACGAATTTATGCATTCGTTTCGGCTTTTGTTGCCCGTGCAGTATAACTTACTTGCCTATGCCCCGTTGCGAGGAGGTACAACAGGCCTTTTCCTGCTGTCCTCACTACGTGCGCGAAGATTTTGAAGACTCACGCTTCAAGCATAATCTTTTCTCACAAGCCCGCAGTCGCCATGATGTTGGCTGATTTATTGCGGGTGGCAAGCTTTTCATTTGAAAAAAAAAAATCTGAAGGTTTTCAGACGCGTGAAAAATTAAGAGGAACACGCAAGTCAAAATAAAATTCGAGTGCGTCAAGCTAGTAACAGGAGTCCTAGACAGGGGACCCCACCCACAATCTGCTTAGGTCTCCTTTTACATAGCGAATGTTTATTATTTTTCTAGTACCGCCGCGGTCGCTCAGTGGTTATGGCGCACGGCTCCTGACTCGAAATACGCGGGTTCGATATCCCGGCCGCGGCGGATGAATTTCGCCGGAGGCGAAATTCTAGAGGCCTGTGCACTGTGCGAAGTCAGTGTATGTTAAAGAACCCCAGGTGGTCGAATTTTCCGGAGCCCTTCACTACGGCGTCCCTCATAGCCTGATTCCATTTGGAACGCTAAGCTCCCACGAACCAAACCAATTTATCTAGTCACAAAGCTATGACTTGACTTCTACAGCCTGGAGAAGACTTGTGTGTAGCGTTGGAGCGGTGTGCTACAGGACTTATGAACAGAGATACTTGCTAATCTTCTCTTGCAGGTAGAGCTGATCTTTTACAATATAGCGACATAAGATCGCGGCTAATGATAAGTTTCAGCATGGACTATCAGAAACGCCGGTTAAGCTGGTGTGACGTCATGTGAAGCCACCGCCGCAGCCGCGCGCGGTCCAGTTGCTAATAAGATAACAAGATAACAAGGACACTAAAGTCTACCACTTCTACCAATAAGTAGAACCAATACTTATTTAGGTGCTTTGTTTCAAGTGCAAAAGGAAAAAGGAATGGTGATACCAATGTAGGACTGCTGGGCTATAGCTGAAGAGAAATCATGAAAAAAAAAACAGCACGCTGAACGAAACAGATTAAAGGTGAAAATAATTTACTCATTTCAGACGGAAAAGCATTCCCCCTCCTCCCCCCCCCCCCCCCCCCCCTCTCGGATATTTGACTACCTTCATTCAGTTTATGCAGCAGCTTGACGCAAAGGAAAAAGCAACGATTGACTAACCACCGGTATACGGGAATACTCTTTGATAAAACATTTCTTTTTATATAGCATGGAAGTTCGCTCACTTGCTCGGCTCATTGGTTCTACAGTTCTCTTCCAAAAGCTAACAGTACCAACCATTTCTTTCACAAACACTAGTCACCAGACTGTAGTGTTGCGAAGTGGGTTAAATTTCAGTTACGTTAAAATGTATGCTGGGCGCAAAATCCTTGCGAGCATTTGTTTTCATCCAACCCTTTCTTCATGATTCATGCATCAAAAAACGAAAGGGGCTTATTTTTGCCCAGCTTCTTAATGACAGCTGCTTTAAGGTACACAGCATCGCCTCATGTTGCCTGGACTACAGGCCTAGTTTGTGACTCTTCAACGCCACAATCTGGCTTCACAGCGTCGTATTCAGCATGAGCTCGCTGTTATATAATAATAATATTAATTGGTTTTTGGTGGAATGGAAATGGCGCAGTATCTGTCTCATATATCGTTGGACACCTGAACCGCGCCGTAAAGGAAGGGATAAAGGAGGGAGTGAAAGAAGATAGGAACGAATAGGTCCGTAGTGGAGGGCTCCGGAATAATTTCGACCACCTGGGGATCTTTAACGTGCACTGACATCCCACAGCACACAGGCGCCTTAGCGTTTTTCCTCCATAAAAACGCAGCCGCCGCGGTCGGGTTCGAACCCGGGAACTCCGGATCAGTAGTCGAGCGCCCTAACCTCTGAGCCACCGCGGCGGGCAGCTGTTATATGGTCAGAAACCAAAATAAAACAGTTCAACATCGAGTAGCTCGAAATACTGCAAGCCAGAAAAGAGAAATGCTAACACGTGCGCAGACGTCAAAAGAGGGGTACACTGATTCGGGAGCTCACTCAGCAGAGCGGAGTTAGGAGGCGCCCACGGAGGCACCAGTCGCGGAATGGCGGGCCGCTGCTGTGACGTTGGCTACGTGTAAAGGAAAGTGGATTTTGGATTGGTGGCTTATGACGTCTCAAAGCGACTATGACTATGAAGGATGCCGTAGGGGAGGGCTGCAGATTGATTTAGACCACTTGTTGTTTAAGGTGCGCTGCTATCACGCAACACAGGGTCGATTTTGTATTTTACCTTCATAGAAATGCGACCGCCGCTTCCGGGATCGAAAGCGCGACCTCGTTATCAGCAGTGAAGCTCGAAAGCCATTTGGCCACCAGGAGGGGTGGAAAGGAACTGAATTAACGCCTTGTACAGCCAAGATGGTATTGCACAGGCGCGCATGCGCCGCAGCGGGCGGGATGCCAAACGCGGGTGCGTCACGGGGCAACAGTGCGTACAAGAGGGGGCAGTAGTGTCGTGCTGGTGTAGTAGGTTTGCAACAAACGGCGCATTAGGATATATATAACAAGTGGCATGAAGCGCCCTTGTACATTCTAAACAAATGGAATAAAAAGGGAGTAAAACTGTCCTCTAGCGCACACACTTTTATAAAAGGGTGTTCGATAGAGTACAGTTTACTCCTTTTTTACTCCCATATGGGTGCATTTGTGTTCAGAGTGTAGGGCTCTTGAAGTTGCTATTGCCGATTTTGGAGGACGCCCCATTTGATTGAATATGGCGCTTTTAGGGAAACCATGGAGGAAAAACACTTGGAGAGAGCGTAACCCGATATTTTGAAGCCTACTCATAAAAGATCCTCCTCTTATTCTACGCGCGTATCCACGCACCCTAACGCCACACGCGCATGCCATAGTAAGGCCTGCAACTAGAGAGGGAGTCAAGAGCAAAACGCTTGAAACGCGCCCGTTAGCGGTGAGTGCACGGCGTATTACATGACTCCTGTTTTTTCCTTGCTACTCACCTCTGTAGATATGTGGACTAGATGCTGGAAAAAAACTGTGAATTCTTGGTACTGCAAGCGTTCCGCTATAGTGCAAAAATATCCCTTTTTCATGCGTTCTCTGGCCTGCTGGACCATAGATACCTGGCGCAGCGACGCTTAGCGACTGCTCTGTATCGTTAGCGTACAAACGTCCGCGTAACAACTATCTTAAGATGTATTTTTGATGACAAACTCTGGCAACGAGGTCTCAACATGCCGGCGAACCCCTTGGGCGACGGAGAAAACTATGCAGTTTCGTGCGCGCCGGTCATTTTAGACTAGTTTTTTTAGTCATTTTAGACTAGATCGCGTTTTTCTGTCTCTTTTGTACTACATGCATCGGCCTTCCAAGATTTACATCGTTGATAAACATGTGCTATTTCGACACAGTTTTCTCCAAAATATGTTTCATAAATGACAGATCTGAGTGGTATTACTGTCTTTGTAACCCTCGATCAGCATCGATTACGTGTTTTTTCTTTTGTTATCAGTGTGTGTGCAGGCGCGTTTTTTACATGTCCTATATCCTGTCACTGCTCGAGGGGCGGACGGGGCTTTTGTAAAGCTGTGAAACTTGCAGCTTTTTCTCCGCTGCCCTTTTTCACCACCTGTGCCCTCTGTTGGTGAAATAAATGCTCATTGATTGATCATTGATTGATAGTTCACGGCACCATCGCAGCGTGGAGTCGATTTTGTGAAAGTCATCAAGTGTAAGGATGGGTGCCATTGTGAACGAGCAAGAATGACAGCAAGACGTTCAAGCACAGCTCCCGCTTAGTTTAAACATATTCTAAGGCATTGGTTAGCTTAGGGAAAATCCTTTTGGAAGCCTCGCGTTTGTAGCTTCGTCAGTTTTTTAACTACCCGACAAAGATTCAAAGCAATAATTTTATGTGAACACCAAACTTGCTATAAAATTTAGCTGCATTTTCTCTGCAGGGCACCGCGCCGTCCTTTTAGGCAAGCCTGCTCATGATTGTACAAAAATGTGCTTTTTGTTATGTTTAGCTCACAATTATTAAAAGTGACAGCATAAAAACACAGCCTTCAACACGCGTGTCTAGAGTGCTAGGGCGGCGTGCTTTCTTGTGTATTTATGACAATTTCCGCTACCTGGAGGGTCCGATATATCTTTCGAAGGTATGAGGAGTTAATCGCAATCCATGGTAATGTGCATCCACGATAGGGCCAGGTTTCCGGCACTACGACACTCGTGAATCACACATGTGTACTCCACTGCGTGCCATTCGAGCACTCTAGAGAGGTGTGCCGACGACAGCACCGTATTCCTCTCGTTTTGTACTGCGAAAACAATATAGAAGCAATTAGGAAACGGAACAAATATTCTAGTGAGCGACGGCCAGTGCGGGCTGTGTATTTACTCACGCCCTCCAAGGGGTACCTGCCAGGATATTCAGCAATTATAAAACTGCGCGAAGAAGACGTGACGAGAACAGACACAAAGACGCACGCCCAAAGCGCAGGTGTGTTTGCGTCTCTTCTTGTCCTGTCTTCTTCGCGGAGCTTTATAATTGCTGAATCTATAAAACGACTAGCACATCATCATGTCTTACTGCAGGGTATTCATTTCTTGCACAAATATGATGTATCCTGAACCCGGTAAATAGAGGCTCATGCGATAGTCAAGGGCGCATAGCAACGCGATAGCGACTGCGGGTTTTTTTACTGCTCACTGAATGTAAAGAAGACATTACAGGTGCTTCGCAGGGCTAAGGAAGGAGATTTTGAGTCGAAGGTCTCAAAATTTTCTGACGCTGTTTTTTGCTGCTGTCTTTGTCAACTTCAGGCCACCTCAAATCTTTCATAGTTCCTTCTGGTGATGCTGTAGGGCTTGTGCTATCATTTTCCTTTGCCCTAGTATCTTTTTGTTTTATTCAGTGTTGCTTGAAGCTACAACAACTTAAGCTGGACGTATTTTCGATGGCGTTTCTGTGCTGGAATTTTCCAGAATTCGGTGTCTGTTGTTGTCGATGAGCGCAGCTGAAAGCTCGGTGGCGTCATGTAGCCCCGTGACCACCTGAGCACCAATGTCAGGATAGCCACTCAACCAGATAGTCAGTGTGTGCATACTGATTGCCACTGAACAACAGTTATAGTGGTATTCTCGAAAGCTAGTATATTAAAGGGAAGCTTAACAGTCTGCCCAATTTTGTAGGCAACACGACGTCAAACCTGCGTACTTTGTAATAAATTTTCATTATTCGTGGATATCAAAGCAGAGAGGTAATTTAGAAGAACTTTTTGTTGGGTTAGTTGGTGCATTGCTTTGAAGAACCACGTTGCGCATTCAAAAGAGACAAACACAGGAAAAAGCCAACAAGACGGAAAGAGCGCCACTCTTTCCATCTACTTGGCCTTTTCCTGTGTTTGCCTTTTTTGAATGCGCAACGTGGTCTTTCAAAGCAGGGAGGTAATCCCGGCTAAAATTACGCTAATACTTAGCCCCTCGTTGCGCGCACAAAGCACAGGAGCTGAGAGTGAAAAATGACCTGGTGAAGTCATCGCTGGAGATCGCTCCGCGCCGCAAGCAAACGTTCTCGCTGCATTGTATCTGGCGGCGAACCCAACCACGGAGAAGCTGCGGGTGGCTGCGTTTTTCTTGGTGCCCCAACATTAATAAGAGATGCAGGCTGAGTGAGAGAGGAAGCCGTGCATACGCGACTCGACTAAAAAGCCTCTCCTGACGATGTTCTGAGCAGCCTTTAGCTTTATGACCACCTGCCTCCGCCCAGTATCTCTTTCCAGTACTTCCTGCAAGAAACGCTTACAGCGCATTGTGTCACTGTCGCAGGAAGACTAAGTGAACAATGCGGGAGAACCCGCAGGGAGCGTGACAAAGTTCTGACATGGAGACTTGTCTTCGCCTGGGCGAAGACAAGCCCTCTTGTCGAAACGTTCGCAAGCTGTCTAAGGCTTTCTCCTTATTCTTTATTTCGTGTTTGCAAGAAGCGCATCTACCTGTACTCTCTCTACCATGCTGTAGAAAGAGACGTTTCCAGCCATTAAAAATGGCATTGCCTTGCTCGGATGACCTGTCTGACTGTTGAGCCAAAGACCGCCGCCGCGGTGACTAAGTGGTTACGGCGCTCGGCTGCTGGCCCGAAAGACGCGGGTTCAATCCCAGCCGCGGCGGTCGAATTTCGATGGAGGCGAAATTCTAGAGGCCCGTGTACTGGCCGATGTCAGTGCACGTTAAAGAACCCCAGGTGGTCGAAATTTCCGGAGTCCTTCACTACGGCGTCTCTCATAGCCTGAGTCGCTTTGGGACGTTAAACCCCCATAAACCAAACCATAAACCATGTTGAGCCAAATGTCTCATGGACTGGTCTTCAGCTGATAGGGCATGGGGTCAACGACCGTTGGCACCGCCGAGCCCAATCCGCCGAAGGGAAAGCTTCTAGAGTCCTTGCATACACAAAACACGTCCGGAAATGTAAACAGGTCTCAAGGTTGCCTCCGCTTCGCGTACGTACACGGCTTTCGCTGTGCGTCAAGGTTCGCTCGAGGCCGTTTACGCGAGCACGTATTTCGCCCACGTCAGGCGTACCCACCTCATTGAGCTGACTCACACAGCGGTGACCCCTTTTCTGCAACTGTGCCGGTATACGAGGCGGATGTTTTTAAAGCGCCTGTCTTGTCTCCATCGAGACGCCCATGAAGAAGACGCGAATTTTGTCTTGCGGGGGGTGGGGGAGTGGGGGGGTGGGGATTTACGATTTTTTTCTTTTGTAGTTCTCCACGCGACCAGACAAATTTTTTGCTCGAAATACTTACGTTCCAGTTCTGAACTATTTTTGCGAAATTTTATCCACTCCCTTACTTTTCATGCGTGTTGAGGTGGAAAATATGTATCAATCAGGAATTTTTTTTTAAATGTTTCGAAAAGCTACTTCAGCGCCCCTATAACTGGGAGGGGCACAACATGCTGAGAGTGGCGCTGATGTTACTACCAGTTTTTTGAATACGAACTACAGATCAGCACAGCTTTCACGGTGCTAACTCTCTTCTCGTTGATCAAGAAAATTTGAGATCGGTTCAGAGAACGCAAAGGAATGTGAATGATCCATTTAGTCGTTGAAGGTGGCCTATATCTTTCAAGTGGACCGTTGGCGGGGCTGGTTAGATGTCATAACCAGAAGAAGAAAGGGGCGATGGAAAGAGTTTCTCCGTCGCGTCTCTGTCAACGCATTTTCTGTCATTACAACAGTTAGGCTCGCCCAGCATGTAATGCGCCTGGTGAATGCTTAAGTAGACGTTGGCGTGGCGTGCCTGTGTACTTCTCTATGTGTTCTGTGGCTGATGTGAGCCATGCTTGGCATGACTGCGGCCGCATGGAGAGAGAAGCATTGAATTTATAGAGAGCGCTCAAGAACTAGGATGCCAGCCGTGTACATTTGCTCGCCTGGTGTACCACCATTATAAAAGGCATGCTTAAAGGTTGCATTGCATTGCACCACAACACTGACTGGTAACGTATGTGAACATCTGAGCATTGTTTGAAGACGGAGGGCTTCAGTGGCACAGCGAGAAGTTGAAAATATTATTTCCTTGAGTTCATTACCTTCATTAAAAACGATCCCACCAATATATGGTTTGTATGTTTCTAGAGCCGGAAAGGTCGCCGTTTCGCATATTTTACTCAGTAAGTTACCACATATTCAAATGTTCTTTTCTAAGCTATAAGGAGGTGTGACCAAAGTTACGGACGGAATAATGCCCTCAGTGCTACCAGATTCGTTTTAAACAATAGTCACAGTTAAAGAGCTAAATACTCCTGCATATACCCGCGGATTTTTTCTTGCACAGTATGAGTAACTTTATTTTCTATTTGAAAACTTGACATGTGAAAAATATCGGGACTGCGTATGCACAACGAGCAACGTTGAGGCTTTTGCCGCGCTGAAACCGGAGGCTGCCCAGGCTCCTGCAAATGAACAGCATGCGCTTGAGATGTCATTTTAACAAAGAAGGCAAGAGTTGTACGAAATTCCAGGTGGCCTCCGAGTGCTAAAACTTTGAGGATGCTTAGCGTCGCAAAAAAAACGAAAGCGAGGCTCATTCCAATCACATTATTAGATTGTCTCGCTTCCAAACCGGTACCACGCCTCACAAGTTGTATATCGCTTGGCCGCATACTAGCCTTCTTTCTTCGGGCGTGTTTACTACTGTAAAGGTCAACAGCCAGAGCGATTCAACATGAGTAAAGCCAGTGCGAGAGATATACAGCACACGAAAAAACGGACATTTGCAAACTGAAGCTCTGCCGCTGGCTTCAGTGTCGTTTATATCCTTTCCAGCCGCTCGCAGCGCTCATTCCACAGTCCGCCCCTCTCCGCCGTTATCTTATCACCGTTGCAGGAGACCGTTATTCCGAGGGACAGCCGGCACGATGTTATATATGTAGCCCGCTCGGCAGCGCTTAGAGTCGCGCGGAGCACAACCACCACGTTCGACCTATAAGGAAAAAAGCAGCAGAACGTGCGAGCCGAGTACGACAAGTTCACGGGTAGAGGGCAGAGCACTCTAGGCATCGCCCACGCTATTATGGAAATCCCGCCACGCTCGGCTGTTTGTCCGTGACACATACGCCTACCGTGTCGGCGAGCCAGACCACCGCCGCCATGGAGGAAGGCGGGCGAGAGCCGCCTCTGCATCGAGTGCGTCACCTGCTGACAGGCGCCAACTGGAGGCCGACGCGGTTCGTGGACGACGTGCCGTACTACCACACGTGTGGCCTGTGCAATGTGATACCCAAGAAGACGATGCTGCTGCCTTGCTCTCACGTGCTGTGTGAGTCCTGCCACAAGGGAAGCCTTCAAGTTGAACAGGGAGAGGACGGCGTCAGCGGAGTGTGTCCCCTGGACCGACAGCCCTTCCAAGTGCGCCAGTGTGCCAGGATCAGGCTTTCCGCGAACAAAGTGAACAGTCTGCAGGTGAGCGACTAATAGACCTTAGATGCCGTAGGCCCTGTTGTACCAGTTACGAGTGATGCAACCTGAACTGATTTTAAAATTTCTCTTCTCACCTTGCTAAACTACATTTTACAGCACTATGTGCAGATTAGGTAAACGGCTCCTGCGTCGGGTACTTGCTAACGCAAAAAAAATGCGGGTACTGACGCAAAACGGCGGGTGCTGATGCTCCAGAAATGAATTGTCGACAACTTTCCAAGAAAGCCCGTGCATTTTCTTGAGGCTGTCTTCGCGTTTTTCGCGTACTACTTGCGCGTTTTTCTTATCTTCCTATTACTCAAGTTCACCTGGATAGGGTGGATAACTTATCCTGCTATCTTCATCACCACGGATGCAGTAGACGCTCTAAAGACATCAAAATGTGCTAATGTAATGGTGGGTGACAGTCCACAAGCTTTAGTATATATGCCTGTACAAATTGAAACAATTGTGTTGATGTACGCTCCAACCGCACTTCCATGAAGATCGAGCAGAAAGTAGGCACTGTCGAGGAGTGGGCGGGGCCAAGGGGTGTGTAGACGCATCTGTCACTTGTCACCCCCGAGGACAGCTAAAGGCCCAAGTACATTGCCTTTATTTGGAGAGTACGCCATCCGCACGCAGCCAGACTCGGCGGCAATTCCTCAATACACCACGATGCAGGCATCTGTTTTATAGATTACTATTTAAAAACATCCGCATGAGCCGCTCATGCGGAGTTATTATGGTTATTATGACACGTATTCATATGGACCTGAAAACGTTCAGCAATCCCCATGCATTGGGTCAGTTGTCAGGAAGATTATCACCAGCTTTCTGTGCGATTTCAACGTGACACCCATGCCCTCATACGGCATGCTTTCTGCTAGACTTTTCGGTATGTGCTTTTCATATAGTCCTCATAAATCATACAGAATACGTATGAAATTATATTACATATGGGCGTGCAGAAAAAGCAAGGGATTATTTGGAATATTATTACAAAACTTTCCGCTAAAGATAGACGCAAGCGTCACTAGGAGGTAATTCATGACACCACCCTGCAAAGACAAGTGAGCATGCGGAGAAAGAGCGGCCCCCGATTTCGTTAGAAGCAAGGTGAGGGAATGAGGCCGAGGACTGCAGAGTGACACTGATACGATATCTCCCCGGCGGAACTCATAACGCGACATGTGTGCGCGTAAGCATTCTCGTAGATAGGGCACGTTAGCCGGGATTTCCGAGTGACACGCCGGGAATGTCACCCATATTGTTACTCAGCGGACGGGGCTGTGCTCCTTAGAACGATGCAGCGGGTTTTGTACCCAGTGAGCAAGAAGACCATTTCTACGAAGTCAGCGCGGTTCAGGTGTCCACCGAGATATGTAAGACAGTTACTGCGTCATTTCTTTTCCTCAAAACCCATTTTCAAAAGTTTTTTTTTCGAAAGCGACAGGCGAAAATGCTGGTGGTCTCGGTTACCCGTTAGTATTGGCAAATGGAAGCCCGAAATGAGTTAAAGGCCATTCGCGTTTTCATCAAACCAGCAGTGAATTCATTCTACCTTCATGACTGTTAGAGGCAAGGTATACTAACACGACTAAAGTGTTGTCCATGAGCGCAGCCGCGCATTACCGCAGGCGTTCAGGCCCATAGAGTAAATAGGCGAAAAAGGGCCTGTTAACAGTGCACGTTTCGGACCTCAAAATAATTTCGGATTGAGCGTCGTTTTATGTTATCTGTCTTCATCTAGCCGCATATTATTATATCCTAGGCTAACAACCCTCTTCAAGCATTGGCACATGATCACTGAGACAATATCCGGGCTGTTTTTGTTGGAACAGCGCACGTTACATGACATTTATACCTAGCCGCCACAAGGGCCGACACTTTAGCCGCACCCTATTACTAATTGTCGACAGTGAAGGATTCCGGATAGTATTCGGATCACTGCGATAGAATCTTCATTACCGCCGCCGTCATCTACTAGGTACGGCCTACTGCAACGCTTACGTCACACTCGTTGGCGTCTTGCACTCTTATTGCACGAGCAGCGGTCAATCCACCTTATCAGCTTTCCCGTGTTATTCACTGCATTGATCTGTCTCCTGTTCTCGATTACTATTCTCTTTCTTTTCTACCTGCTCTGTCAATCAAGAAAGTATTCGCGGTGTGTTTCGAGAATCATATGTCTTGTCCAAGTTAAATTCCTCTTGCAGATGTCAAACACGGCACTACCGAGTACTGTTTGTTCGTATACTTACGCTGCCCTCTGTGTCCCTTAACCTTGCCCCTGTCGTTGTCATTCCCATAACTCCTTTAACTTCCGAAGTGTGACCTTGAAATTTCACGTTAGTTTCAAATTTATTGCTTTATTGGTGATTATTGCTTTGAAAAGCCGTTTCCTAAATCTCTTGAGCTAGGAGTTGATTCTCTGGCGTCATGAGAGGAGTGATGTAGAGGCTCACAGCTATAAGGTGCTCGGTTTTCAGAGTAGATAGAAAAAAAACAATGATAATCATAGGGCAGTAGTCAGGAGGACGCAGCGAAATACCCGGGAAAGTTGATAAGTTGGATTGACCACGATTTTCTGCCGCAATGCACCGTAGGTCTTGCGATCCCGGCTGTTTTATTGCTGCCTTACTGATGCTTCTGCAACACTACGAAATTGCAGGCCTTGAAAATCAGGTTCTGTTGACTCCCATATACTTCCGTTTTCTCTTTTGTTTTAGGCTTACTGCTGGAACCAGGATCAGGGCTGCGACTTCGTGGGAACCCTGCAGGACATACTCACGCACTGTGAGGAAGAGTGCGCATTTCACGCTCTCGCCTGTCCGCGGTGCGGACAGAACGTGCTTCACGCGGTCCTGCCCGAACACTACACGGCCGGGTGCGGCGCCAACTCAGCTGCCGATGACGCAGCGGAATCGCCGGTGGATGGTGACGAAGCCGCCAGCGAGAATGGGGGCTTCAGTCTGGAAGACGTGAAGGCTTTGTTGAGAGAGCTCGAAGTCCTGGATGCAGAATCTTCCGAAGTGGAATAGACTGCGTTACGGGCCTGACGCCTTACGAGTCCTCAATGATGTTCGATGATCTGAGTCCTAAATAACTGGAAATTCATTCGAGATTTTTATATCAATCCTCATCCAACTGCCGATATCGCTTGATGATGTAGTGTGTTCATTACCGGGATTATTCCGGGCGTCCATGTAGTTGGTGTGTACACTACTACTAAAAGGGTTGCTGTGATAATAGCTCTGGCTTCTCTCTTCTTTAACGCCACCCAGTTGAAGCAAGTGTGACTCGCTTTTGTTTTGTTGGTGCCAAGTAAGTTCAAGTTCATTCCATAGCGTACCTGAAAACAAGTTATCATATGTAGCTGACGACGTGCCTCAAGTCAGTAATAAAGGTTGCTGTCTTCGAGAATTTTTTTAATAAGTTGAAGGCGTTCTAAGGGCAGATAATAGCAGATATTTTCGATGAACTAACGCAAGATATTTCTCAGCCTTTTAGGAGTAAGTTCACCCCGATATGATGGATTTATGCACGGTGTGGATAGGAGGGGCTCCGGCTGATGGCCCACGGAATTTCGTTATAACATTTTGAGATAGATACCTTGTTCAATATTTAACAAAGAAAATCTTTGTGGCTTAAAACATGACCAGAGAGGATGTTTTTAACCTTCGAAAACATTAAGAAATTTTGAGGAAATCCGCCAAGATTTCTTGAGATGGGAAGGTGCTGAATAACGACTGCTTTTAGAGCTCGATGAGGCTCGATTTGCACCAAACTTTTCTTAGTACACTCCACACACTTGACGTGTACTTTTTCTGTTTTTCGAGACACGCACTGGTTAAACCAACTCGGTCATCAAATCTGTTTTTGCATTCATATTTTGCATGCTTCTTCCTGCTGGAACGCGTTTTTCACCAGATTAACTCGGAAGTTTAATAAAACAATGCTGATCTTTGGAATATGTTCAACCGAAGAAGCTTTGTAAGGCTGCAGGTTCATTTAACCACGCCTAAGCTTTTACTACCAGCAATTTATAATTGACATTAACTGCCGTGAACTTGAGCAATTTACTGACAATTTAACTTGCGGCATTCCTCCCCAGCTGTGAGCCGTCGCCATAGCATGTGGACGAAAAATGTCATTAAAGCTTCCGCTATGTCTCTGTTTCTGTGAAAGGGGCTGTGAATGTCAGCCTCTTAATGATGCATGCTTCGAATTCCTTTGGATAAGTTAATTAGCAAAACTTATTTTTTCAAACAGGTGTCAACAACACTTAAGCATCCTAAACCTATTTCTCACCACTCGTCATTCGGTGTACTTACTCTCCCTGTGAGACCACGTAGACTTCTTGCCATCTGCTTGGAAGTGCCCTCATCCACTCCCGTGGTCTACCCCATACCTCACTCCGACCCGAATTCAGAGAAGCACGGTTGTCAAGTAAGGCCCCTAATTGGAATAGTTCTTTACTGCACCGACGTAATGTCGAAACTGAATTGAGCTAGTTGCTACAGTTAACTCAAATGGCTGACTATTATAGAACGACCCTCGACTAATAGCGCCGCTACTGATGTGCTTAACGAAGTGTTAGACTTCACCTACATACTTCCCAATAGTTCTCACATTTACACCAAAGATTGTAAGATCTCACACCTACCACGAAGATCTCACACTTACGCAGAAGTTTATTTCGCCCTGCAAGTATTGACTTCGTGATTTAGGCAGGGTTTAAAAATACATCTCAGCATAATAGATGCAGGCAACTTTAATCATGCTGTCGACCACTGTAAGTCTAGTAAGTCAGAGTATTTTGGTGGTTTACTTTAAAATTAAAGGAAGTAAAAAATGTTGTTTTTTGGCTATTGCTATTCCGGCGTACATTTTATTGCCAAATTGTATAGCGTTCCAAAAAGCCGTCTAATTCATCTGTTTTTCATTTAGATGCGTGCTATAAGTTTTTGCGCGTTGGAAAGCGCTGCTGTTGCAGCGTGTCAGTGCACGGTCATGTGTGACTTTTGCATACTCCGAGCGCTTTGTTTTCAACGCGAAAAAGTTACATATAACACATAAAAATAAAAACTCATGAACCAGACTTTTATCGGGACGCGCAAAAATTTGTCGCTACAAATTCCACCCGAGACGCAGCGGCTAAATATATATTTTTCGATTTATTTATTCATTCAACTGAACAAAATTAAACGTTATTCTGACTTGCATCATACAGTGGTGAACAATATGGTTGAGGTTCCCTCTCTCTATTTTGCCTCGATACATTTTTAATCCTTAGCTAATGGAAGCTGTGAAACGTATATACATACAGGCTACGGCGACTGCTACTACAAAAATGACTTTTTTCTTTTTTTGTGTTCTGAGCACGTTGCAGAAAGATTTAGGCCCGGTGACCATCTTACATTCTACAAATTAGCCTTTATTCGCTTGTATTGTTTTTATTCCTTCAATTTCTTCCTGGACGTACGCGGCACCAAATTAACGTTGAAGGTCATAGTCAGCATCAAGTCAGCTTGTCTCGTGCACATTTCTGGAAAGCGAACAGAGATTTCAAATAACTATCGTCCAGAAAATAAATTGCACACAAAACGTTGTCATAGTCACGAAAAGTAATTTTTTTTTGTTTCTTCTCGTAGCATCGTAGCGTAAGTAGATCCACGAGGAGATTCTGCAAGCGATCAGGACAAGGCTGCAGAATTGTTTACACGTGAATGCAAGTCTGCAGTGTGCACACACGCAATAATCACATTTATGTTGACGTTTTGCTTCAGTAAAGCCGCTTAGACTTCAGGCCATTGCCTGAAAATAGTCATAAGACATTGGTTTTTGGTGTATTAAACGAGAAAATTGTGCGCCAAATTCAAATGAGTTCAGGCAGAGAAAGAAATTTCGCAACAGCGCCTGTGGAGAAGGTGCTCCTTTACTTTAGAAAATGACATATAATATTTGCTTAAATTTTCTAAGCCTGCGAAAGCAGAATTTCATGAACGATGACGACGACCATGAAGAAAGAGAATTCTCTATCTTTTCGCGCCGCAGATAAAAGTATTCTCGTTTGGAGCCACCGTAATTGGGTACAACCACAAGTCTGTTTTTACCGCCGTCCAAAATTTTTTAATGGAATCAAATCGGCTACCTTGGCAACATTTTTTTCCAATGTTTATGTTATTCTTACAATTATCATTATCATTTAACCACTCGGCTATAAACGTGCGTTATGCATTTCCCGTTTCATTTCGTTGTTCCTTTTTGTTTACTTCTTCCTTCCTTAGCGCTAATTTTACTTTCGTCCAGGAAATATTTGCATGAAAAACTCTCTGTGCCCCTCAGTTGTTGGCCAATCCACCTATGTAGGCTAGGCATGTGCCATTGTATGAGGGTAACAACAACAACAACAACAACAACAACAACAACAACAACAACAACAACAACAACAACAACAACAACAACAACAACGACGACGACGACGACGACGACGACGACGACGACGACGACGACGACAACAACAACAACAGATGGAAGTTGTGCGAGAGTGTGTTGCAGTTTAACACGAGCGAAGTGTTCGGCTGCGGCAGTAGCCTAGTGCTATCGCGCAGTGGCCAGTGAAGCGGATCTGTTCGCACCGCTGTGGATTGGAATCCCAGTCCCATCATTATCATCATCATCATCACAAGCCTTACTACACCCACTGCAGGGCAAAGGCCTCTCCCATGTCTCTCCAATTAACCGTATCCTTTGCCAGCTGCATCCACCCTTTGCCTGCAAACTTCTTAATCTCATCCGCCCACCTAACCTTCTGCCGCCCCCTGCTACGCTTACTTTCTCTTGGAATCCACTCCATTACCCTTAAGGAGCAGCGGTTATCTTGCCTTCGCATTACATGCCATGCCCAAGCCCATTTCTTTCTCTTGATTTCGACTAGGATGTCATTAACCCGTGTTTGTTCCCTCACCCACTCTGCCCGCTTCCGATCTCTTAACGTTACACCTATCATTTTTCTTTCCACGGCTCGCTGCGTTGTCCTTAACTTAAGCTGAACTCTTTTCGTTAGCCTCCACGTTTCTGCCCCGTAGGTGAGTACCGGTACGATTATGCTGTCCCGTATATCTGATTTATTTTCATTTGCTTCTTGCAATTGGTACAAACGCACAAACATCGCAAACCTACAATCATCGCACAATCTTGGTCGGGGCTTACCCATCGGAATAGTGCTTTTCCAGTAAAACGAAAGCGTGACATAACCAAAAACGTAAAAAAAATCTACTCGTCATCTCAGCAGATTGAAAAACATTACCGCTGCTACGGTGCAGGGGCCGAAACAAGTGTGGCTTCAAAATGTTTACTGTGTCCCGATTAACAAAGTTTAATATAAGGAAGGCCGTTCGGCTACGAGGCTTTATGAATACCAAAATCAAACAGTTTAAGAAGGTCTTCAATAAAAGTCCAAATCGGCAAGCGGAATGCAAGAGCGGTTGGGTTTCACAACAGGTTGTTACGCGTTTGTGATGTCAGAAAGTGTGCCTTGTTTTTTTTTAAGTAGTTTTTCATCTGCCTCCTCCCATCATCATCATCCCCCATCGTGACCCTCTTTTTTCTCCTCTTCCCGTTCCCCAGAGTAGAGTAGCAGGCCAGATATTTACTTTTCAGGCCGACCTCTCTGCCTTTTCCTATCAATAAACCCTCTCTCTCTCTCTTACTAAGCGGTTAATTTTGACTAGCTTTCAGGGAAGCGGTGTATTACTAACAGCGGTGACAAAAAAAAATGCTATAAGATTTGGAAAGTGGTGCACTGTCAAACCGGAATAAAAGAATGGGTCGAATTGTCGAATTTCGTGGCTTCAAATTGCAGAACCCCTGAAGTCATCAATGGCTCTGAATCCTAAATTGTGATCTGTGTTGTGAATTCACTAATTTCCCTAAGGAATGAAATTACCAAGAGGCCGTGGGGAGGAGGAATCACAGGATACGGAATTTCAAGTAAATCCAGCTCTTACGGATTGCGGTACATCATGCGTCAGTAGTGGAGTTGGTAACTTACGCCGGCACGCAACCACATGAATAACATTGATAAAGCGCGAAACTTCAGCGTCCAAATATAAATCAGGTGAACTACTGTCATATTATAGGGCAATGAAATCATTCCGAATGCAATAACTATCCATAACGGGATCAGAATAACCCTGTCCAGCAGTTCAAAATTAACTACGCGCTTCCTCAGCACAGTGCCAGCGTTGTAAAAAAGAACTGCTGTGGGTGCTGAGCTCAAGAAGAGTAAAATAGGACTGATCGGAACCCGACTGTTAGACGGCGGCGCTATCCTTTGGAACGTTTAAGGTGAATGACCCCTTGAAGTTGGTGAGTATATGACAGAATGGTTACGGATTAGTCCTTGCCACTAATATTGCGATTAAATATAATTTTTTTGTCTTGTCATTCATAGCCCATGCAAAATCGATTACTGTGCCTTTTATAAAACATCTGTCTTCTGCCACACTCACACCATGACCAGTTCGCTCTGCGAACTTTTGTAATAAGTGGCAAACACATTGCTGATTTCTCTGAAGCCCTAAAATGAAGGGCATTTTTCATTTTTCGCCCAATTCTCAATAATGGTCTTTTTGGAATGGACAAACAAAACTCTAAAAGGCGTTTTTTATCCCAGACTGTACTTACCAATGAGGAATCAATGAGGGCTATGTCTTCGCTCGTGAGGTCCAAGTTCTCCTGTCCATTTAAATATAAACAATTTGATTGTAGAATTCATATGACCAACTGTTATTTAAAAATGCTCCGAGCTTTGTTCTATGGTTTAACTCGACCAGTAAACAATCGATAAATGTTTTATTCAATAAATTAGAGTGCTGAGTGATATTCGTTTGAGAGGTTTATCATCATCAGCCTGACTGCGCCCACTGCAAAACAAAGGCATTTCCCATATTTATCCAATTAACCCTTTCTTTTGCTAGCTGCGGCTACGGTATCCTCCCAAAGTTCATAATCTAGTCAACTCACCTAACCTCTTGACGCCCCTGCTACGCTTGGAATCCACTCCGTTACCCTTAAAGACCAGCGGTTATCTTGCCTTCGTATTACATGCCCTGCCCAAGTCCATTTTTTTCTTTCGATTTCGACTGGGATGTTATTAACCCGCTTTTGTTCCCTCACTCACTCTACCCGCTTCAGGTCTCTTAATTAACGTTACACCTATCATTTTTCTTTAAATAGTTCGCTGCGCTGTCCTTAACTTAAGTTTAACCCCTTTCCTTATCTTCGACATTTCTGCCCCAAAGGAGAGTACGTAAGATACAGCTGTTGTATTGTTTTCTTTTTAGGTATATTGGTAAACTATCATTCTTGATCTTAGAGAACCTGCTGGATGCGCTCCACCCCATTCTTATCCTTTTAGTTATCTCGCTCTCTTTATCAGGATCTTGATCAGGATGGTATCACAACAGCTGCTGAAGCCGACACAGAACGGCATGTCAGAAGTTACGGATTTAATTGTATACAACAAGCAGCTGACAATTTAATCACGTTATTTATGTTCGCAAATCTTTAGCGCTTCATTCCGAAGAAGAAAACATCTTTTAGAAAGCCACAAAATATTATGTGGCGCGGTCAACGAAGTCACTGTAGTTTTCAAGAGCACTCCTGAATCGCACTTCTCACTGAGCAATTTTCTTTTCTTAGCAGGATATTGTGCTTTTTATGTAGACAATAGCACAAAAGTGACTCAGAGTGCATTTGTACCTTTAAGCAAAACGTTTATTCCTCTCAATGCTGACTGGCAGCTGCCCTAGCGCCAGAGACTGTGTTTGATCCAGTGCACGTAGTTGAGGAAATCTTACCTTGCTTATTCTGATTGGATCCAGCACGCAGAATACCGCCTGAAACGAACGTGTATGTGCTTTAGCACTAATGTCTCACTGAAGTCGTCGTCATTTAAGTTGTCTTATCTGTCCCACTGTCTTCTATATAGAGCGTTCAGATAACAGGGGAGCGTAGCTTTTGGTGATAAACCGTGTGCTTCAAACGTCCTCCACTCTACGTATTGTTCGCTTCTCTATCCTCTAGTGTGATCTCTCCGTGTATACATCTTCAGCTTCCCGTATTTTACATCTCGTTCTTCACCTCACGGCGAGGCACAGCTTGCCTTGTTTCACATAATTTGGCAATATTCTCTGGCCCAAACCTCCGCCATTTGCCAGTGTAGTTTCACCTCAGATAATCCGCAATTTTCAAAAATATATTTTTCTGAGGTACAGGAACGCTTTTTTTTCGGTACAGCATTTCTAGCTGTGCAGCGCATGGGAATATAACTAGAACGTGACGACTTGTAGGCTGGTTAAATTATGCTCAATAGTTAACATTTCAACTATTACTGTTAGTATTATTTTTTGTGGAGAGGAGCGTACCTCACTCACCGTTAGTAGTATGCATATCACTATTAAAATGTTGAAAACGCAGTTACTACCGGCGCTGTCGTCCAACGAATGTTTCGAAAGCGCACGTACTGTAGCGTGACGTAGCAAAGTTAGCTACATCGGACCACAATACGTGTTCTTTCGTAAAGCTTTCAGGCAAAGGAGCCCCGCCAGTGCACGCAACTTTTCAAACCAGCCAAAATTTCTGGGGCCATAGCACCGAGGGTAACTGCGTTTTCGGAATTCTGAAAACTGATGCTCATGTTACGGTGAGCTACACGTCTGTCAGTAAATAATACACTAACAGCAACCATTAAAAGTTAACCATACAATATCAGTTAACCAGTCTGCCAGTTACCACGTCTTAGCTGTATTCTGATGCTGTGCGCCGCGGATAATGCAACGCCGAAAAAGCACTCTGCGAACTCAGAAAGCCTACCTTTAAAAATTGGAGAACATCTTAGGTGAAACATCCAGTATATCCCGCCACTAATTACTGCAGGACAAGCGGCTGACCTACTCCACCAGTCCTATTCTCCGTCTGAAGATGCAGGGCCCTGAGGTGCAGCTACTGCAATTCGAAGTGCCCCCCCCCCCCCCCCTTCCTTTCCCTGGAACAATTTTTTAATAAATTTCGCTGAAGGGCAGCCGTTGCCACCATACGTGCGATGGAATAAAAAAAATTAAAGTATTGTCTTCTCAGGTGAGCCTGCAGTAAGAGGCAAAAGCTGGTGAACTTCTCAGTACGATTACAACTCTCTTTCTATACTTCCTGAAGAGAGCCATCAGTTGAATATTCCAAAAATCACATACCTTGCCCGAACCCATTATCCGCGACTTCATGTTGAATAAATAAGAGCATCAATACATACAGGTTGATACCCTGAATATAGAGGATGAAAATTTTTGCTGAGTGAGGCCACTCTTGACAGAACTTGAGAATAGCCGTGCTTCAAAGTTTGTTTCAAGAGTGGATACTTGGGCATGCAAGTAAAGGCGATTCTTTGCATGAAGGGAGTGCCTTGGATGGATTGGTTCTTTGTAGTCAGTCTGGGTTTCGCGCTACCCCTAATGCAATAAACGCTTGTTTCCTATATTTTACAGAGTGGTGTTAAATTTGACCTTCATGCAGGTTCCGTGCAACTGTCATAAATATACGAAACAGCTTCATTTATTTATTCTCTAGTGTGGGATAACATCCACGAGCGGGTGTAATAAGCTGGCCTAGACAGAAGTCATTGATCATGTGATTCAAACGAGACATAAATGTGAGCTTTGAAGCTTTGTTTCTGCGATGCCAAACAATAAGGAAGTGTTGATGGTGCACATTTTTCGTGAAGGTCGGCAATTAACATTTTTAGAGTTGCACTCCCAGGCACCCTGGACAGTATTCTGTCATTTAAAAGGTGAGTGCTTTCGTTGGGCAAAACTCACGGCGTTTGCGTCCCACTGGAAGTTGTCCCTCCCGCTGAGCCGTTCGGACAGGCACCAAACGATGAACGGGAGGATCCGACGCATACGCTGCGAGTAAGGTCCGAGAGCAGAAATGAACTTTCCACTGCATCTCATCTTCTTAGTGATTCATGAATCCGATTTAATCAGCAGATACTCGCCGTTGCTACTAGAGCGGTATCAGTCACGCATTTTCAACAGGTACCAATTGTGTGCCCGAACAGCTGGGCCGCGGCACTGTTCCGAGAGTAGTGAAACGTGTTACCATTATTAACTGCATAGCACAAGAAACTAAAAAGTATCACATGGACTAGTGTGACGCCGAGAGAAAGAGGTTTGAAGAATCCGCTTGCGGCTGCTTCTTCATCGAGGACAACAACCATCGCGTTGCTTCAAATGTATTGACGTACCTTCAGGCAGCTGAGGACCAGACGTAATTCACGGCCACGTACAAAATTTTGAGTACCATATCCGCCCTGTGCGCAGTGAAGTACTAAGTCAAGACGTAATGTAAAGTTGCCGGTTAGTTTCAAACACCTTTAGTTTTTTTAAGAGAAGCGAAATGTTAGTAAGCAGGTGTTTTCGCATAGATAAGAAATCGGTTAAGGGAAAGATATTCCTTTTCGGGCACTTATCCATAGCCGTTAGCGGTAAAGTAAAGGAACTAACGCTTCATTATGACTAGCCCGTACCACTCCAAAGAAAAAAATGCGATATATTTGAAAGATATGCACGAAAAATAGGAAGACACGAGAAAAATCGCACAGCGGTATGAACTAAACTGCCAAGTCATACTCGGCACAAGTCAAGAAACAAATGCAGGCGTTGAAAACCAATGGACAGCCCACACAATCAAGTACAAAATAAAAGATGTCCACCTGCACATGAAAGAGACGGAAATATTGACAGACAGATGTTACGTGGTTAAAATTTGCGTATAATTGAATAATTGTACATTTCCTATACTTATTAACGTGTCTAAATGAGAGGATTCAAAGCACGTTTCTAAATTTGCATCTCTAAGGCGAATAAAAACTACCCGAAGATTTAGTGCCTTTTGCCACACTATTACCACTGGAAAACTTCCCCTTGAACCATTTGGACGTAACGGTCAGATTTCATGTGTTATTATTAAAATACAGAAAAGAGGCCGCACTGCTCACTAACAACGACAACCAAGCGTAATTGACAACATAAATTATAGCTCGTCACGCACTGAATCTAGATGCAGAAAAAGTCTGTTGCTACTTTACCTATTGACTTTTAAATGTTTACAGCTTGACTGAGCGCACGTGCTTTTTAGGCTGTGCCGCGCATTCGCAGTAAGATGCCTGCTTGAACTCCGGCCGTCAGAATGCTGCTCTCAAAGCTCAGTGTAATTATGGCGGCACCTAGTGGTAAATTTAAAAAAAGTCTATACTTGCAGTCTAAAGCTTGATGCACGAATGTACCGCACGTTGTCCTTCGCAGACGAATTTATACCATCGTCAGAGCCATTCGTATTTTACTGCAGATATCAATTTCCTCCTCCAGTCAATAAAAATGTGTAACCCCTATTAATTCAGTGGAACTTGATATTGCAAATCTCTCACTCGGCTCCCATCCGGCCACCTGTTCAAGAATAGTGCAGGAAAAACAGTGCTCTGCGCGCTCTTAGATATTTTCGAGCCGCCACGGTGGCACGGTGGTTATGATGCTTCGCTGCTGACTCGAAAGAGACGGGTTTGCTCCCGGCCAAGGCAGTAGCATTCCATTGAGGTGAAATACTAGATGCCCGTGCAATGTGTCATGTCAGATTATGATAACAGAACACTAGGTGGTCGAAATTATTTCCAGTCCTCCGCTACAGCATCCCTCATGTTGACTGAGCCGCTTTGGGACGTTAAATCCAATAATGCAATAAATATTTTTTGTAAATTATACTTCTTGTCAGGTGGACAAATAGGTGGCAGATTTTTAACGCCATCCTCTCAGGCTACGTTTAAATTTGATTTAAACGAGCATTATTTTGGCTTAATTCATTTGGTGTGATGTTCCAAAGGCGTAAAGGCAAGGCAGAAATGTGTAGTAGTGAAATATGAAATATTAAAAAGGAAGCCTGTGCGGCTACAACTTTCTTCTCGGTAATCAAGAGAACATCCTGGATTAGAAAATAGCCTTTGATTTTCGCGAAACAAAAGCAGGTTTGCTCGGGTCCGTTGGCGATGTAGCTTTGGAAGCCATCTCAGAGTAGCTTATTTAGTACAATTATCTAGTCCTTAGCTATTGCCTGTGCTGCAATGGCTCTTGAATCAGGCGCGTTTTTCTGGAATACGACTTCAGTTGTTCATTTGGGAATACCGCACAACCGGATGACACAGGCTGCACTTTAGAAAATATGCGAAACCACCGTACAGACGCTAAAGGATCTGGATTGGAGTACCTCGACGAAGTGTTCACTTTTGAGTCCCGCAGCAACGTCGACGCATTCTCCGTACTTTTGCCAGAAACGCGTGAGGACTTCGCGCTGCTTCGGGTTTTCCACAAGGTCTTTGATGGAGCTTTCGACGGCATGTCCTACGCTTCCGGCTGCAAGCGAGGAGACGTGATCAGTAGGTATCCCATATGTCTTGCAATAGCTGCCTACATCCCAAATCAACTGTTCTTTCAAGGTCGTTGTGTCTGAGTTGCCCGTGTATAATTTTCTTAGGTTAAACTGATGTACAAAATATTAACAATGTGGGAACAAAAATTAGTAGAAACAAAATGCTTTGATTTGGCGCGGTCTGTTTTAAAATGAAAATAAAACACAATCTTTGCACAGGAGTGTCCGGCTACCTTAGAAAAAGCATGAAGCATTTCTTATAACAAAATGAATTTTTTAATTTCGAAGGTGACGAAAAAAAAATTTCAAAACAGATGCTTGGGCGAGTTGGTAAGTCATTTTAAAGCAGAACTGCGCGCACTTTGACAGGAACTACAAGAAGACGCGACGCAGACAAAAAAAGCAAAAAAATGCTAAATTGCCTCTGTATTTTTCCGGTTTTTAGCAATGCCAGATATTCTGCATACCTTCTATGCTATTCTACATACCGCTGCTATTCTTCATGCTATTGTGCATACCCTTACCTGAAATTCTCGTCTGGCACTTGTTCGTAAAAAGGCACCCCAGCAGGCCTAGGTAAAATGCTGGCGTGTGCATAGTTCTTTATGTGATCCACGTAATCCAGTCCCCTTAAGTTAGTGGCAGCGTTAATACAATCACGAGAGTGGATGCCAACTAGCACAGGATAGTTATATACCTAGCGAAGAGGTCGGGAGAGTAAGCACAATGTCCCGGACCCGTACGTAGTGCACACACAGACTTCGTCCATTGGTTTGATTGCTCACGACTTTCGGGCGTATGACTGACAAGACCACGGCTGCGTATGCCTGCCGGACGTAAGGAGGCGTGTTGGTCCATCCAAAGACGAGTTATGGATTGGAACATGCAATTAACTCATCGCCTCCTCTCACGACGGATGTTAAGACTAGAGGGCAATGCGTCGTGTCTGGAATGAACGGCTGACTTGAAGACCCATCCGTGGAATTGACAGGCTAATCAAGTGGCTGTCGGCAGACCGAGCAGCTGTGTTTGCTCCGCTGTGTGTGCGTTTGGACACCATCGTGGGTCGTGTGACAGACACAGGTTAATCGCCTGCACACAGGCGCCACTGGGTTCCGGCACGCACACGCAGTCTGGACACACACTTTGGGCTGAAGAGCCTGCAAGTATTGTACACGCATGAGGTGAGTGACCCCAACCCTTTGCTAAAAGACTTAACAAAGCTAAGTCAGGACGATGCAGCGTAGTTCCTATTTGAGCCGCGGAGTGCCTCTCAGGGTTCTCTGCACACTTAGAAGGCTTGGTATTGACAACTGGACGCATGAAAACATCTTAAGGTGCGCATGATAATGCTACGTAACATGAAGTACTGCTCAACATCTATTAAGAGCTGTACGCGTGACAAAACTGCAACATTAGAGAAAATAATGGTTGCAATTTGTTGAAGATGGCGCTCCAGGCCAACATCCTGAATCTAACTCTCTCCTGGAAGTACAGGAGCAAACATATAACAGCAGCAACAATTCTCCGTACTGTTGTGCGTACTAATCACACTACGCGATTAAGCTCCATGCAACTCACTTGACATGTAGTGGGATGCGACTTCTGCGAACCTCAGAAAAAAAAACAGACAATGCCAAATTTAACGCTAGAGAGACTTCTATACTGTGTGTGGACGTGTTGCGTGACTTACGCAACTACTCACATTCTTGGATATTTCAGAATCTTTTGGTCGTGCAAAACGCGTAAATTGGTTGCCCGCATCGCTTGCGCTTAAAGCCTAATGATAAGCAAGAAAAGAACAGGAAGTAGTAAAAAAAATAGATTGCGTTGTTCCATCTCCTCTAAAGGTGATTAGATTTTTCCAACAACCTGAAATGAATGCTCGTGAGACTTTAGCAAAACACCGATAAATCATGTACGTTGATTTTAAGTGAACAACGGCTGAACCAAGCCCAGTGATAGTCTGCCCTCTTTTTGTGTCGTTAGTTGAAATGAGCTGCAAGTGACAACGAGGGGGCGCAGCAGAAGCCAATATTCGGCGCACTGTCGGGAGCAAGAACATCGTCAGAACAACTTAAATTTTCATATGACGCATTCTATCCAACCAGCCTGACCAGGCACTGGTGCCAATGTTTTACAAGACTAATAAATTTCATCCAAGCATTATGGGCTCAACTTTCACGACTATTTACGAACATTTTCAACACCCAGATTGTAATATTTCAGTAATAGTGTGATTGCTCTCAAATTGAGCAGAGCGAGAATGATAGTAGGTTTAGTTTCATTTCTTTTTACTCTTAGCTGTGATGATTATGATGGATTTTAATGGCGCCAAAGCATCGTCAAAGAGCGCAATGGTACGAGCTGTGTTCGTCTAGTCAAGGTGGGGTCAAAGACCCATTTCCTAAGCAATTCACCTTAAAGAATCTGAGCACCAGGCTAGGGGAAGGCTTTTATTCATTGTAAAAGGTGGGCACCGGGCGGCGCTGGGGATAGAACCCCATACCTCCTGCATGCGAGGCGAATGCTCAAACCACTTGGTCACCGCTTCGATCATTTTCTCTCAGTACTGTCATTACGTAAATTGCCGTTCACGTGGCGCTTCACGGCAAGCGCTTAAAACCCACAAAAAAAGACAATAGTTTTCAGTACTCTTATCTGGAAAGTTCTTCCTCCAAAAGATAAGATACGCTCGCGTGTGCTCGCACAGCTGAAAAGCCTGTCTAACCTCTTCGACACACTCCATCAAATAACGGCCCTACAAATTTCATCAGTATCTCTTTTTAGGTACGTGGAGAATGAGCATTATACAAAAATAAATTAAGAGCGTTATCGCTAACACAAAGAATTGTGCAAATGTGAGGGGCCGATTGCGAACTTCTGCATATCCTCCCAGTGGCGTTGGTCTAGCGACGATAGAGTTTCCGGTTGTATCAAGCCCTGTTCATGCATGCAACAAGGGAACAATAGGATCGTCTTAAAGGCGTAACTCGAGAATCTTTGGGGTCCAGCATTTGTCTTCTCCGCATCAAGCCGACCGTGTCTCCTCTAGGGAGTGCGAACCTAACACAATAATTAATAACTGCCATGATCAACACGTTCTTCAAACAGATCTTAACAGCGTACTAAATTGGTTCGATTATTGGCTTATGTCCCTTAATCTTACGAGATGTAAACTAATGTCCTTCACACGTCGCCAGAATCCCTGTCGGTTTCGTTAAGTGTCCAACCCAAGCTAGTACAATCATATAAATATCTAATAATATCACTAACATCATTTCAGCATCGAACAAAACACTATAGGCTTTTTTTTATAAGTGCCACCTCCGTCTTGCCCCACCACATGTGCAATTGCTCGCATATAAATCACTTGTAAGACCCGAATTGAAATATGCATCTGCGATCTGGAGCCCACATCAAGCGTATCTAATGACAACATTAGAAGCCGTTCACAACTGTGCCGCCCGATTCATTCATTCCGCATACTTATACGACAAGAGTGCTTCATCTTTGAAAGCAAATCTGGACTTCCATCCCACCCGCCGCGGTGGCTCAGTGGTTAGGGATATCGGCTACTGATCCGGAGTTCCAGAGTTCGAACCCGACCGCGGCGGCTGCGTTTTTATGGAGGCAAAACGCTAAGGCGCCCGTGTGCTGTACGATGTCAGTACACATTAAAGATCCCCAGGTGGTCGAAATTATTCCGAAGCCGTCCACTACGGCACCCCTTTCTTCCTTTCTTCTTTCACTTCCCCTTTATCCTTTCCACTACTATCCTTTATCCTTTATCCTACTATCCCTTTATCTTTTCCACTACTTTCCACTTATACGCTAGGGCAACCTTTATTCGCCAAAAAGGTAACGCGGTTAAAACGTTTATAAAGACAATATGTAGTTATTGCTTCGCGCACCCTGATTGTGCTCTGTAACGTCTCTGATCATCCTTGTTTATGGGGATTCTGCATTAGAAATATTTTGCTGTTCTTTTTAAGGCGGCTCGTTTCTCAACAGAGTTGTTATCTTTAGTGTTGCGAAAAAGCTTGTTCAAGGACTTGATATCGATGCTTTTCGCTCCTATTTACAGGTCATTGTATTTTCGAGTGCCAAGATATGATTTCCTTAGGCGGATGCGAAAAATGTTACTTTCACCGTGCATGGCGACTTCCTTCTAGCAGCTAGATACGGAACCATTGCCCGCAAAACTAAGCGCCAGAAAAAGGCATTTTTGTGTCATATCTGAACTGCCGCCATTTGTATCAGATGTGAACGTTGCTTCATCAATTGTAGGGGCGCAATTCGTTTCGGGGATGCCTTGCAATGGAAATCGAAAAAAGCAAATTTATTTGGCTTCTCATACAATAACTCAGGTAAGTGCCATTTGTCGACGAACCTATTGAGTTTTTTTCTGTCTGGACTAAAGACTTAATAAAAACCTAGAATGATGAACCGTCACTGCTAATCAGTTGTCTTCATGAAATCTAATTTCTGTCAAATGATTGTTCATCTGAGGGAAGTGTATGAACAGGCCGACTTTAAGCTGGAGTGTCACTTCCTTTGGGTTGTGTGCTCAGCCTTAACTCCTGTCTTGTGCTCTGTTACACTGTCTTTAAAGTGTCTTTCGTGGGTGTTTCCTCAAAGCTTTGTAAATAGTTCTTGTAAACAGGTCAGTTCACAGTGTAATAAATAACCACGTTCAAAACAAGCGCCTTAGAAAATTTATTTTTTCTTATTTGCTGTAGACGTAACTATTTTCTGGTCTACTGTTGACATTATGCGAGAGCGTGGTGACATCACTGAGGAACCACGTGCCTTAGATGCCGTGGGACGGTGGACGGCGGCTTTTGTGCTAATAGAATATAGAAGGATTTCACCCTAAAAGGTTTGCCTAAGTGTAATCACCTGAAAAAGGGACAAGCAAAGCTGAATTGTGGAGCCCTTTCGCAGCTGGCACGGGTTTAAAAAGTGATTAAAAGTAGCCGGTTGGATGTTGTGCCTTTTCTGTTCCTTGATGTGAAAGCGGCTAGTAGCTGCGACAATACGGGCTTTTTCTTTCTCTGTCATGCGTGGTGCGACTGGCCTCTCTGCGATCCCCATATACATAGGTCTAGGCCTATCGTCATCGCTGTAATTCTCCTAGAATTAGCGATCATTGGCTGCATCTGTGCCCACTCTGCTTGTCACAGCATGGCGTCGGTAAAAGTGCAGCCTGCATGGAACATTGCCACTTCGTCCTATGTGACTGACAAGTAACTGCCGGTGCATGAAGTGCTCTGATTGGTGCGATGCAACATTTTAGAGCGGTAGCTCTATTCCTGACGTAGAAACACAGAGAACGGCTGGTTCCGTCAGTTTCACCTTCGAACTCAGCCAAAGTCAGGCCCTCGCTCGCGGCGAAAGGCGTAAGTACGAAGGAGCAAGAAAATGCCCTCTCGGGACGACCGGCGCACTCAACAAGGAGCAAGAAAATTCTGTGGTCAATGGTGCGCCTTTCACGCCTTCCGGAGCGAACAGCGAATCTCAATAGATGGTGTCTGCGCAGCGGGCTCTCGGAAACCGGCGACCCACGCCAAGATATAGCGAGATTCTACCTATGAAGAAAAAAGCTAAATCTCTGCAACCCAATGGCCTCGTCCTTTGACAAACCAAGCAAAACCGAGCTGTCGATCGACCAACTTGGCTTAACCGCGTTCAACCACTGCTCTTTCTTTTACTCCTCGATTTCTTTCTCCCAGGTCTTGCGCCTTGGTGCTCAAGAGCAGTTTTCTCAGATTTTTGAATTGCTGCATTAAATGCCACGGAGATAAGGCGTACGTCATAGAAAGTGGGCTGGAAGGCCTGCATTGCGAGAGAGTGTGCTGCTGTTGCCTGTGAAGGAATGGCAAATACCCACTGTGGCGGATTCCGTTATGGCCGTAGAGGTCACAGAAAGAACCACATCTACTTCTTCGAAAATGTACGCAGTTGTTGTAATCGCCTTAATCGCTCTTGTTCAAGAACAAAAAATAACCTCGCTCGGAAGGATTCTTCAACGGAATTAATCGGCAAAATAGAAGAAAGAGATGCAGGATCACAGGTGCAGCTGCTTGACTAAGAGATTGACTGTGAGGGCTGCACATACTTCACAACCAGCAGGCGAAATACACTCTCTACTCCCTCCTGCGAACCTGTTTTGACGCATTTCTAGCCTCGCACTTAGGTGTACGGCGAGCGGTGGATGGAGACCTGCAGGGAGCATTTTTGTTACAAATAACTCGCCTGGAAGCTCTTCAGAAATTAAAAGTGATTCAAGGACTCCGCTGAAATTTTAAGTATTGTCATGAAGGTGGGATGGAGGTAGTAACGGAGCGTGGGGCAGAACGCAATACAGATCTGTTAATCGCCGCCTTTGTTTGTTTTATCTACTTAAGGGCGTAAGAAAGAAAAAATTAGTAGAGCTAAGCTTACTGACTTAGCGCATTAGTCGGCGCAAGCTAGTTGGAATTAGCGGCCTTTCCGGCAGGTAAGGCCGGTCTAGCGCATGCATTGAACGAGGATGGAGGCGCTGGCACAAGGATATTTGCATGTATTTTATGCATGCGAAGAGCCAACCTGACCCACAGATAGCTACTTGGCTTCTCTGCTTGGCTTCTCTGCTTGGCTTAGATTTTCTGCTTCGGGCACGTTTAGCTACCTGCTTTCGCCTCTATTATCAAATGTTTAGCTACTTGTCTTTATGCTGTTTGTTCCAAGCCCTTTTAGGTACTTGGATTAGGCTTTCTGCTTCAAACTCGTTGGGCCAGTGGGCTTCGCCGCTTTATGAGTCGGCACCATCGCTTGCGGCGCGGCCTTGCATGCTCAGTTCCAGTGTCCACACGATTTCCACTTACCTGACTTATAAACTAACTAAATATATTCACAAACACTATGAGTGTCCCAACTGTAGGCGTAATGAACATATGGCTCAGTCTAGCTAAAGTCAACGCTATCACGTCCTGTCAACATCAGAGGCTTATTTGATTAGCTGCCGTTTTGTTTTAGTCCTACCTGTCCCTTTATGGAAATCATATGGTTTCGGGATATAAATAGGAAATAAAAAAGTGAGCCGAAATCCTCGGCCTCCTTATTTGGTTCGTGCGCCGAGATAAAAAATACCGAAATTTCCTAAAAAATAGGGATAACAGACACATGCGCTTACAGCTTCGGAGGCGCGTAGGAAACGAAAACTGCGCGGCACACAAAATGGCAGCTGTCAAGCGGTGAGAGATGGACGACTCGGCGACAATTTTCGGGCCCGTCTCACGTGGAAAAACTGTCGGACGGCTCGTTTTACCGCACAGAGTCGCTCGTCATATTCGTTAGTCAGCCGCTTCAGGGAAGTATGCGCTTCAGCACAGGAGGAAGCGTTGGCTTCAATTTTCCCAGCCAGTGGCCAAAAGCAGCAAAGTAGTCAAGTAAAAAAGCGCGACAGTTTTGCAGACGTGAAGCCCTGCAAGCAATAAACTTGTGGCCGTTGTTTGGATCGAGCGCTGTTAACAATAGTAATAATAATTGGTTTTCGGGGGAAAGGAAATGGCGCAGTCTCTGTCTCACATATCGACGGGCACATGAACCGCGCCGTAAAGGAAGAGATAAAGGAGGCAAAGAATGAAGAAAGGAAGAAAGAGGTGGCGTAGTGGAGGGCTCCGGAATAATTTCGGCCACCTGGGGATCTTTAACGTGCACCGACATCGCACAGCACACGGGCGCCTTAACGCTGTTGGAAATGTTCAGTTTCTCTCCTTTCACGCTGGCTGCGGTTGGTTTGTCTTTGTGCCTAGCCCTGGCTCCTCATTCGCAGCTTATTGCTGCATAGCCAGCATTCTTGGACAAATATTTAATATTGTAAGATTTCCTTCATGTAGACGGGTTTTATAGCGCAAACAAAAAGAAGGACAAGAGAGACGATACAAGAGAGGTGGTCTTTGCTTGAGCTTATAAGACCCTTCTACATCAAGATGAACTACCAACTCCCTAACAGGATGTTGCAATGAAAGTTGTAAGCTATTGTTATGAAAATATTGAAAGTAATGGTACACTCTTTTAATGCGTAGCAAAAGATCGCTTTTAAGGTTTTTCTATCGCTCGCATCGAGCAGTTGAGACTGCCATGGGAAACCAAGGGAAAACGTTTATAAATATGGCAACACCGTTAATAAATAGCACAACAATTGAAGCCTTCTCACGGGAAACCGGCGGATATATTTAGTGCTAAAGTGAAATTTTAGAATCCGTGAAAAAATGGCGTTACATGAACTATTTCCTCTTTAAAAAATACTTTTGTCCAGAATTGTTGGGTATGTCTCATATTCATCTTCTTAATTGACTGTGTCCATGCTAAACTAATGCGATTCGAAGTGAAATATGATCTTTTAAATCGCAGAGTGGGCCAGGGACCAAACGCGAGTTAATAACTTCCTAGTCGAAATCAAGAGGAAGAAATGGGTTTGAACAGGGCATGTAATGCGAAGGCAAGATGACCGCTGCTCATTAAGAGTAACGGAGTGGATTCCAAGAGAAGGCAGGCGTATCAGGGGGCAGCATAAAGCTAGGTAGGCGGATTAGATTAAGACGTTTGCGGGGATAGGGTGGCCGCTGCTGGGTCAGGACAGGGTTAAAATGAAGACAGGGGAAGTTCTTTTGTCCTGTAGTGGGTGTAGTGAGTCTAATCATGATGGTGATGATATAGGGGCATATCAAAGTTATACCGAAATAGCCCATGCGTCATTTGTGACGCATGGGCATTTCTGATTTGAAGACAATCGACATTATCAGCCTCCCCTCCTAGAGCGTACAGCCTACGTCTACAGAGCACCGCCTCTATACTGAAAAAGAAAGTGCGATAACAAAGGCTATTTTTTTCTTTTCCAGATAAGATTTTTCTTTAAGGAAATTAAGCGAAATTTAAGAAATTGAAGCCATTCGTTGAGAAAATTCCTTACCAGCAGCGCAACAAAACACGGCTGCAGTAAAATTCATTCGGGATGGCTTGCTTCTTGTTGTGTAAAATAGATTACACAAAAAAAGTAAGGCTACTTTTGTTAGATGTCTTTAAATAGCAGTGCACAGTTCACAACCATTGTGCTGTGTACTCGGATCGTTGCCGTGGGTAGAAAAAGTGAATTAAAGGCAAAAGTAGCATAGAAAGTATATTAAAGTGAAAATTAATGTAACATGAAACAAATTATGCCGAAGGCCGCATTTGCGCTATAAAAAAGTTATTTCTGTCAAAAAAACTTGGAAAATTGGAGCTAAGCGTTTATGGGCTAGGCGGATTGTTTTGCGAGTGTGTTCCTGCCACAGCAATTTATCCAGAAATTATATAGACAATCTATAGAGAGCCCACGAAGTGTCTATTGAATTCTTGAAGGGCATGACGCATTATACTTAACAGAAAATCATCTTTAATAAGGCTGGTGGCGTTTGCCGTGTTGTAATCTCGTTTGTAGGTTGCATGGGAGATTATTATTCCTAAAATCTTGTTGTGCTTTTGGGAAACATAGCGGCCGTAGGTGAGAACGCTTTTGCAGGCTAGTTGGCGGATTACTAGAATTGGTTTTTAGCGCCGAAAGACAGCACAGGAAGGAAAGAACCTGACAAATAGTGCTATGTCCTGCGAAGTTCGTTCCTTCCTGTGCTGTCTTTCTGCGCTAAAAACAAATTCCAACCGTGTTTATTCTGGATTGTAGAGATCTCTGATTTCGTAACCACATCGGCTGCTGATTTCACACACGGTAGCGAAAATGACCAAAATGATGGAGAGTATTATGGCTCGGCAAAGTACTTTTCGTACCTGCATAGGTACGACAACCTGCACAGGTACAATCTGCGTCAAATGAAACACGTACAGCGGAGCGCGTGGTCAATGTTCTGTTTTGCGCCGCCTGCCTGTCGTCATGAGAGATAGGCGCACTCGTCTGGTTTGCGATAGTTTTGCATCTGTTTTCTTTGAGGTTTGTTTTCTCGCTTTGACGCTGGAGCAATGTTTCCTCCTATCGCAACTTGCGCAGCGCGGTATCGCTGGAACACACTGCTGTAGACCGCATGGGTGAAGCGAGTACTCTTAGCTCCCTGGCCTGCAACGCCTTGATTTTGGTTTTATTCTCGGCGTGTTACCATCTAGCTAAACAGGGGCTTTCTAACTTCTATAGGCAAGACAGCCAAGACAGGTGGTTAGATTCAAACGCGACTTGTAAATCTAAAAATTGCAATGTGGTATGCTGAGTATCCTCATGGGTGAATTGAGAAGCGAGAAGCACCTGTTCTACAGGTCCTTCCATTCGAATCAAGAAAAAAAGTTGCATCATTCCTGGCTCCTTAAGTATGGCAGAGAAGTAATCTTGTGACAAGATGAGCGAGAGTGTTATCAGCGTCTTGTCGCGCTGTGAACAAAGAGTCCAACCGGTTGCGTAATTCAAGAAAAGAACGACAGCTTTTTTTTTTCGCGTCGCAGTATGATGTCCATTGCATTAAACCAATACTACCTCATATATGTATGATGGGCATGCACATATGATATGAAAGACGCACCTGGTGTTGTTGGCTCTCTAAATCGCTGACGCTGGTCCCAATGAGTTGAAAGCGTTGATTTCTTAGAGGTCACAATGCAGCTCAAGTTCTCCGCAGTCCATGATGCATGTCTTTTGCACACACAAGCCTTGCTATTCTGTTTGCTTCCGAGACCGCTGGCTTCTCCGACAGTACATCTTCGCCGAACATCCCCGTGTAGACGCTGTCTAATAACTGACGTGCTGTCACAAGTGAAAAGTGTAGTTTAGCTCACTTGCCGTAATGTTGGGTGTGTCTGCACCAGCGGCCACAAGAAGTAGGTTTTGATCCTTGTCGGTAACCCGCGGTCTGTACCCACGTGGCATGTTTGCAAGCCGTCCCACACCGCAGAATGCCTGGGTAATCCCGGTAATTGCACACAGTGGGCGACCTGTTCCGACGCGTCGCTGCACGCCGTGACGGCAAAGAGAAACTATCGGCGCACTCTCTTCGGGTCGTGCGCTGACTCATGTTCGATTCCAGTGTATTTTAGCTTTTCTGGTGGCGGTAAAGCTACCAGAAACAAGCGATTCAGGAACTGTCGCGTTTGACACTGAGAAAAACCCGTTCGGTTTCTTTTTTTTTTTCAATGTTCGCACCGCAACCATACGTTGATAATACGACGATGATGAAAGCGAAATCAATGTGCGGCAGGCGAGGGAGCTAGGAACGCTCGCTTCACACACGCAGGCCATAGACGCTGCCACCAACGAAACCGCGATGCGCAAGTTGAGATCGGTGGAAACAGTGATTGTGGCGGCTCTCCAATGACAAAGCGAAAAATGAAGGACTAACAAAACACAAGCAAAACAATCGCAAAACGAATAAGAGCGGATAAGCTCTGATGGCGACAGGCTGACGGTGTAAAATAAACCTTTGGCCACAATGAATGCTGTCAGCCAAACGCGGGTATCTTATCGCGCAGAATGTGTTCTCGCGTTTTAAGCGGCCCAAGCGGCTGACAAAAGCAGTTTTGAGTCACCCAGTGGAACAATTGCAGCGTCACCTTGGCAGCGCAGGTTCCCCCTAGTACCTGAAGAGATAAGTCTGTTCTGCGCCTTTTTGAAAACGCGCCTAAACTCCTCCGCGGAGGAGTAGTGCAAATCTTTTATATACAGCGTAGGCTACTTCACCGAGCCAGACTCGAATCTTAGTTCAGTTAACCTCTTTCTGACCATTCACGTATTTAGGCGGCGTTTTGACGATTGCTTGTTAAAGTAAGAGAAAACCATTTTATTGTCATTTTGCTAGGTCTCGTCTGCGTCTGCACTTTCTACCGATTCAAAACGACGGGCGTGTTCTAAGGTGCAATGGGCATGTTTTAGCACGAAGAAAGGACTTTGTATGCTCCATAACAAGCCCTATTTGCCCTCAAATGTAGCCCATGTCTAGTAAGGTGTTCGACTCGAAACACTCGCTTCCACCCTTCAAAGATGCAGCCTCTTTTTAAGGTGCATCCCAGCAGACGAAATTCACACACCAAGTCCACGACTTGATTTATCGACTAGAGGCGCAGATCTGGATTTTGTCTGATTATTATACCGGCTACGTGCGTACTACGTCTTCAATGCCTCCGCTAAAAGAGCAGGTAGGGAATGGTGTGTGCAACTGTGTCTATACACGTTGGACATTTTTCATTCATTCTGACACCGGCCTTAAACGCTTTCTTGCACCCTTTTTTGTGCGCGTTCACTCATAGTTTACCCCAACACGTGTCCCCTTTGCGTTGAAAGTTATTATTGGACGCATTTTAGGCATACTGAATACCCTCGTTACTATGAAAAAAAAAAGATTTCGCACCGAGAAATATGTGAACGAAACGGTGAGGCTGGTGTGGAAGAAATCATTCGAAGTTAAGCAAGCACAATTAGGTGCTTTTTGTGCAGCTTATGTCTCCTTGTGGGCCTGTATTTCTCTCTATGGCGTCTTTATGAGCGGTGTGGATGCACCTCGTTCTTTGTGGTATAAGAGTGTATAGAACGCGCGCGCATAGAATGGCCAATATTCAGAGTTCTGATAAATGTGTCCAGAAATAAACAAACAGAGCAGGAAGCCCACAGACACAGATTCACGATACAAAGCGAACACGTCGAAAAATTGGCCGTTTTTTCTTCTTCTCGTAATCGGTTACGGGTACTCGAACGAACAGAGTTCCTGCAGCAAACGCGACTTGTAAACCTCCGTAATCCCAACGTGTTGGTTTTGCATTCTAACTGCTCTTAACATATTCGCAAATTTCATAATATTTTTGGAGAACTGCTGAAAGAGAACGTTGCCTTGATTTGTGGAAAAAAATGATCTTTACTGGCTGACCCGCCGCGGTGGCTCAGTGATTAAGGTGCTCGACTACTGATCGGGAGTTCCCGGGTTCGAACCCGACCGCGGCGGCTGCGTTTTTATGGAGGAAAACCGCTAAGGCGCCCGTGTGCTGTGCGATGTCAGTGCACGTTAAAGATCCCCAGGTGGTCGAAATTATTCCGGAGCCCTCCACTACGGCACCTCTCTCTTACTTTCTTCCTTCACTCCCTCCTTTACCCTTCCCTTACGGCGCGGTTCAGGTGTCCAACGAAATATGAGACAGATACTGCGCCATTTCCTTTCCCCCAAAATCAATTAATATATATTATTATTATTATTTACTGGCTGATTTTGAAATATTTCAATTAACATGGTTGAAGATTTACAGCTTTTTAGGAAATTTAAACCAGAAACACGAATCATCACTAACGTATAACCGCCACTGAAGGAGTGGCGTCTAATGTCATTTGTTAGAAGTGATACACCGTGACACAAGAATTAATGTCGGCCATTGTTAGAATCGAAAAACTCGAGCTAGAGCCCACATTGCCATTGTTCTCATAGCGGGAACTGCGATATTTTCACACGTCTTGGTTTGTCGCGCTCTTTATAACGCAATGTAAAAAAAATCGGGACACGTTTTGTGATACGCCAACAAAGGGCAGCCCAAGGCTGCACTCGGAGTCACAGGAAGTGCTGAGCTTCGGAAGTCAGTGCGACAGAGAACATAGTCCTTTATTCCTTTTCCACTGGGAACTGCACAACTGTTCCTCTTCCGAACACGCACGTTACTATGTCCACGATTTCATCATGAAGAACAACTTAGAACAAAGAGGTTGCGCTCTGTCACTGAGCTCTCCTAACGCGTAAGTTCATCGCCAGAAACAATACCACCTCCCTTCCGTACCCACCCTACTTGCCATACTTAGTACGTTGCAACTTACGCGATTGATTAGGAGTCGAACCTATACCAATGCATACAAGAGCCTCTGGCAAAAATTTTCGGCCCCCATATTCTTGGACGAGAGCTGGACTGTCCCCTTCAAATCGGCGTGTCATTTAGCACAGTATCGTTAGTCGCAACTTGCGTCATTCATTAGTCCACTGTCGAACCGTAAAGAAACATATGCAAAGGTGCCTATGCGAGCGGGTTCTTCAATGGATGTCCATGACATGGTCGTCTATGGGGAGCGGCCATGCTATCGCCTTGCCACATGCAGTCATGGATTGAGTGTCTCCTCATGGGGGTAATTTTTGCAGATGTACGGGGAATGAAGTTAACAAATTACTATCGATATTAAATGCGCCTTGTGCAAGACTGCTGTAATTATTTACAAGGTTTCTGTACAAAACTATGGACATTTGCGCACTTCGTGTCCTGAGTGGTACAACGGGCATTGCATGGTTAGCCGAAATATTCATCTCCTTCTCAAAGTAGTGCCCTGGATGGCTTGAGGTAAAACGTACATGGCAGGAGATAGTGCGCCATCTGTTGCTGCATCGTCAACGTGTGTTAGCAGTTGGGTGCACTCGCAAAAAAAAGGCGTCCGGCAAGGTACAGCTATAAATGGGCGTCACCACGTGAAAGGACTAAAGTTGAGGAACTTTTCTTCAGCATATGTTCGCAAACGTAAACAGCATGAGTATCTGTGTTCGTTGCGAAACTTGCCGAAAAATAGTGGAATAAAAAATCTCTTTAATCCTTCTCATTCCTGTGTGCGTCGTTTCCTTCTGCTTTCCTTCTGCTTATCCAAGTCGGGGCTTAACTTATTTTACTTTTTATTTATTTGAAGCACAAGAAACTTAACGAGGCGTCACCATCGCTAGGCGACACCTCAAGAACTTGAGATTGGCGGCCAAGAACCATGGCCGAATGTGGTGAACGCATGAGTACTTTCACACTAATACGCTTGAGGGTGGTAAATTGCCATCATGAATGACAGTTTACCAATATCCCTCACGAGAAAAATATACAACGGCTGTATCTTATCGGTACTCACCTATGAAGCAGAAACGTGGAGACTGACAAAAATGATTCAGCTTGAGTTAAGGACAACGCTGCGAGCCATGGAAAGAAAAATGATAGGTTTAATGTTAAGAGACCGGAAGCGGGCAGAGTGGGTGAGGGAACAAAGGCGAGTTAGTCGCATCCTAGTCGAAATAAAGAGGAAGAAATGGGCTTGGACGAGGCATGTACTGCGAACACAAGGTAACCGCTGGTCCTTAAGGGTAACGGAGTGGATTCCAAGAGACGGCAAGCGTAGCAGGGGGCGTCCCGGCTTCCGCTCTTTTTTTTTTTTAACTCAACGCGGTAGGTAGAAGGAGTCAACCAACGCGTCAGCCAGTCCCGTGGCGGATTGCCGCTATGCCATCGGCGGAGTGATACGTAAATCAAAAAGTCCAAGTGTATTTTTATTTCCGTGGGCCTAATTCGCGACTATATTGTCTGTGGCTGACATTGTTTATTCACAGAAACCTAAAAGACAAAATAAAAGTGAAAGCGGAGCCACCACGGGTCTGGCTGACGCGTTGGGTGACTTCGCCTATACCTATCGCGTTGAGTTCAAAAAAAGGCGGAAGGCGGGACTTTTAATCCGATTTAATTAGGGCAATCGGCAGCACAGGATAATATTTCGAAGTTTCTAAGAATTCCTGGAACGTGTAGATAGAGTTCCCGCTGTAAAAAGACGAGTTCTGATTCCTATTTAGTGCACCTTTAAGTTTCTGTACATTTTTCTGTTACTTTACAGTTGTTTATTTTTAAATTTTTAGTGAGTGTGACAGCACACCGGTAGCTAATAATGGTTTATGGGGGTTTAACGTCCCAAAGTGACCCAGGCTATGAGGGACGCCGTAGTGAAGGGCTCCGAAAATTTCGACTACGTGGGGCACTTTAACGTGCACTGACATCGCACAGTACACGGGCCTCTAGAATTTCGCCTCCATCGAAATTCGACCTCCGCGGCTGGGATCGAACCCGCGCCTTTCAGGTCAGCAGCCGAGTGCCATAACCACTGAGCCACCGCGGCGGCCCGGTAGCTAATAATTAGGCAGTATTTTCTTTTTCTTGATATCTGTGAATAAAAAATATTGCGCGCATGTGCAAGTTATTGTCGTGTTTTGCCCCGCTCTCCCGTACATCAAAACTAGACATTTTCGGTGGGTTTCTTTCTCTACACTCCTGAAAGCAACGTGTAGGATACAAAAAGAATTCCGATAAAAGGAGAGGTATCGTTCTAATCTTTTACGTGGCTCTTCTTGTGGATAATACCTTCCTAAAAATTTCACTTTTGGCAGTGTTTATCACTTAAGGGGCTTGTGGGCTATAAACAGACAGATATCAACTCTCTAAAAAATATATAAATTTGCTACAAAACTCACTACAAAAGCGGTCAAAGTCTATCCAGAAGCCACCCAAACGAATATGCTTGCTTGGAGAAAGAGCAGACGCATTAGCAAGAACTTTATCAAAGCACACTGAAAGCCATTTATTCTACTTCACTGGCTTGAAAACCAATATGATATTAAGTTAGAGTGTTATGAAGCAGTTTTTTCTTCAGAGTTACAAATTCCTGTGCGAAGTCACGTGCATCAGTGCGCCGTCAGTATCTACAACCCAAAGGGAACTTGAGCACCTATCTAAGTGAAGACCTTTCTTCTAGTCAGTTTAGGGGTGCCTCAATGCTACAGAGTGCAGGCTTTTCGTACTGAACCACTAAAACCTGCGATTTATAGCGGTCACTGCAAGTGGATGTTTTCTACCTCCGAATCAGTTATCTTTTGCTAGAGGTTTGAGCAGAAGACATTAGTAGGGCTCGAATTAAGACTGACAACCCAGTGCCACGGAACGGTCAGACTCCGACTTTCTTCTAACCTTCTATTCCCTTTCAACGAGATATAATTGTAGTTATTTTTGGATTTTCACAGATTTCAGTTGCCTCCTTATTTGCAATCAAGAAGAGATGGAATCATTTTGACCACCAACGCACTTTTTTATTTTATGCGTTCATGTAGCGTGACATGGCAGTGTCGTGACACCGAATAAGGAGAACACTCAGATAATACAGCCAGCTCATTGTTTTCCACTCAGAGAAAAAGCACGAAAGCAGCTGATACCAAAAGAATGATGCTATTCAAGCCAAAGCGTGCAGTGTACTGTAGTTGAGGCTATGGGCACGAAGAAATGAAAAAATCAGCCCTGACGAGGAGCTGAGTACGCAAAATAATTCATTCCGTTGGTACAGAATATATTGTACCCACTTTAACACCAAAATACAAAAAAATAAAAGCGAGAATAATCCCATATTGAAAAGAAATGCGTGACGAGGTAGCGTGCAACAAATAAGATGATTAGCTTCGAAGAACTGAAAAAGCGAAATAAAACGACGCCGCAGCGGTTACAAGGCAACGGAAACAAACTAGCGCACAAAACGAAAATACCGCAATGAAAATAACAGAGAAAGCGCAAAGCCAGCAGCAAGAAACGGTTCGTGCCGATACAGAATGACTGCAGATTCGCAAACGGCGCGAGATAAAAACGTCAGTCAGCTTTCCACTAAAGGCACTCTGCCATTCGCGACACGGTCTCGTATTTTATGAAACTAGTTTCCCAGAAGGCGAAGAAAACGCTTGCAACGTGAGACCGCAGCAAAGGAACACAAAGACACATATGCGTTCCGCATCCGTTGCCGGTGTGCTGGCTTCGATGGGCAGGAGGTTCATTTAAGGCGGAACGGTGCTGGGAGCCGAGCTCTTCCTGCAGCTGTGTTGAGGCGAAAAGACATCAGGGGAAGACCGGGACATGAAGCCCACATTTGTTATAGCTTTGGGCTGTGTCACGTTTGTTGCCCTCACTCGTGCTCAGGATGACGAAGAAACCGGGGATTTGGAGGGAGCAGCCAAGCGTAACCCGGATGTTGGTGAGTGGACAGAGGTTAAGAGACGCGATGGTGGGATTCGTATTTCCGAAGCAGCGCTCCTCAAAGAGTGTACAGTCAGGGGAATCTTGACCAGATCACGGACGACATCTTCATAATTCTGGTCGCAGGAAAGGTCGCGCTTATCTTCGTCTGGCTACATTCCATCGCTGTTACACCGCATGCACTTCTTGTATGCATCCATTCGGAGGAGACCTACAGTAAAGTCATCATGTGTCGCCAGCGCAATGCTTCGTTTTGGGCAGGATCATTTAATGTTCGAATCATTAAACAATTTCTTAGTCATGTATTACACCGTAATGCTTCGTTTTGGGCAGGATCATTCAATGTTCCCATCGTTAAACAATTGTGTCAAAGTCACATATTACACTGAAGTGAGAATTGCATCAAGCGGGATCACTGCAGCATGCGGAGACTCGCAGAATGCTCACAGCTCTCTGACAACGCTCCGGCATTCGTGCATATAAAGGAAACCAGATCAAGCAGATGTGCCCTCGGAGATAATCCATAACAGCGCGACAGACGGGACAGAGAAGAGAGGACACAACACAGAGCGCTGACTCACAACTAAAACGTGACGATGACGAGGAAGACGATGACGACTCAAAAGCCTGTATTCCACTCTACAATGGATGCTCTGTGATAGCAAAGAACCGCGAGACTCGCTAGCTAGAGAAATAATAGAAGCCCACCTGATAGCCAGGACCTCAGACCAATGTATCAGTACTCCCTCTGTAGCACTGTCAGATAACGAAAACCGTTACCTTGATTGTGAATGCTAACTTGTGAATGCAAATTTTGTGCTGGCTGTAGCGGTGATATCTCCCACGTATGACTCTTACCTGTTGACACGTGCCTGATGTACTGGCGTTTTTGAATGTCAAGCAAGTCAAGCGTGCTTGTTTCCTTCCCGGCCACCAGGGCAGTATTTATACTGGCTGGCGGCCAATAAACGTTTTAGTTGTAGTCAGCGCTCTGTGTTGTGTCCTCTCTTCGCTGTCCCGCCTGTCGCGCTGTTATGGATTATCGTGAGCACCAACTCACCCAACAAATGGTATTGTCGCCCTCAGAGAGCTTTACAGACCGTCCTAATTGTTTTATCGCCTAATCGAGGCACTGGAAAAGGCTTTACCAGACCGATTGGCACCGCTTCTCTCAGACGCGACAATACATTGTACTCTTCATACCCCGAAGCATATAATGTGTGATCAAAATGACACAGGAAAAGAGGTGTCGACTTCATAGTCATACTCACTAGCGACATAATATCCTCGACAAGACACTTGCCACTTTTTTTTCTGGCGTCACTCAACGGAGCCGTTCGTCCATCCCTTAGTTGTCTTCTTACAGGAAGTTAGGGAATCTGTTGGCAACGCCATAACCATTTTTTTGTGGTAATTTACTCTAAGAAGTAATCCACGGAAGTTTATGTTACACTTCAAGCAGCTTTTTGTTTTCAATTTTAGGTATTCTGCTCATTAAGGAACGTGTTAACAATCTGGAAGCGTTAAAGCATTTGAAATACTTTTTCTTCACACAGTGTAATGGCACCTACGTGGGATGCCAATATTATTTCATTAACTTTTACACATATCTTCCGATGCCTTTTCAAGGCAGCTGCGCTAAATTTCTAACCACATCCTTACCCGTCATTAAGTTTGGTGCTACCACTCATGTCAGATGCATCGAAGCAGTGTATAGGGTGAGTTCTGAGGAGGAATTGTATAATTGGTTTGGGGGGAAAGGAAATGGCGCAGTATTTGTCTCACATATCGTTGGACACCTGAACCGCGCCGTTATGGAAGGGATAAATGAGGGAGTGAAAGAAGAAATGGAGAAAGAGGGGTGCCGTAGTGGAGGGCTCCGGAATAATTTCGACCGCCTGGAGATCTTTAACGTGCACTGATATCGCACAGCACATGGGCGCCTTAGCGTTTTGCCTCCATAAAAACGCAGCCGCCGCGGTCGGGTTCGAACCCGGGAACTCCGGATCAGCAGCCGAGCACGCTAACCACTGGGCCACCGCGACGGGTGAGGGATAATTGCAAAATTAGTTTTGGGGAAAGAGAAAATGCAGTAACTGCCTCGTTATTCTGTGGGCATCTATGCGCAGGAACTATGCACAGATTGGCAGCGAGGAGAGGAACACGAATTATAGAGAAAGCAAAAGTCAGAATGAGGCCGGTTGGTTACCCTAAAATCACGTGACATTTTGCAGAAGGATTTTTATGCCGCGTGATGCTAGATCGAAATCGCTTAGCACATATCACATTTCGAAGCCTAAAAGCATACAGTAATCGTCAGGGTTATGCTGCCTCCTGAAAATGGGTCTCCAAGTAAATCTTTAAGCCTTCCTCAAACTGCAGTCTGACGTACACATCATGTTCAAATTTTGAACTCCTGTTAACTCGACGCCTCTTCAGCATGCTGACACTGGAAAAAGGAAGGGAAAATGAAATTTTTATTGCCACCAAGTGAAAACGTAAGGCAGGGAAGTCTCAGTCCGGAAGCCAGCGTTTCGACAAGACGACTTGACCAGGCGGAGACCAGTCATTTTGTCGAAACGTTGGTTGAGGAGTGAGGTACCCTCCAGCACATTGTAAATATTGTGCTAGGGTATACAACAAACATTTAGAGCTTTACGCATCCCACATTCAATTCGTGCTTCTGTTTTCTACTCAACAAGGATAGGATAAGAGCTATATGGCAGAGATTTGATTTTAAGGCGCATCTTAACTGAGCTGCTCTTCGGCATTCGTTTTTCCGGCGCAGTGGGAAATATTATATACGTCATGGGGAAACTGGGGGAGATGGTTGTGCCAGAGCCCAACGCTAGAAGGACCATGAGGGATTACCTGAGGAGAGCCGACAAATGCTTCAGGAGAGCTGATGGCCTGGAAATCAAGTATATGAATAAGGCAAGTCTCAACTTATGGCGTTTGCTGATCGCATGTATTGAGGGATGGAGAAATGTAAAAACTGAGTGCTGTTCAGAGAGAAGTGCGAGCGAATTTTTTTTATATCATCGCTTGTAATCAAAGATACCCTGATGGTTTAACGGCTAGTTTCGCTATTTTTGCGCGTAAACTAGATGTCTTAAACTCGAATTTGAGCTGCCTGAAGAGAGGTCTCTACATGAACGAATATGTTTGGGCGTGTTGGTTCATCGTTACTCAGAAAGCATAGCGCTGTAACTACAGAGGACGAGGCGGCCTCTACAGACTGTGTAACAACCTGACTGCACATACTTGTAAACGACAGATCCCTGTCAGGGAACTATGAGCCCAGCAGTAGATTCGCACAGCATCCACGCTTCCAGACTCTTTCATCCCCATCCTAGCAGCGCAGTATTAACGGTCTTTAACGCGCTGAGCTAAAGCACAAAGAGTTTCTAGTATGTATTCGCCCTCAGGTTTTCTGATGCCAGCTGTACCGCTCACATTGTACAAATTGTGAACGCAACAAGCTGAAGCGCGAAGTTCGGACTCAGCGTCTTTGTTAAATTGGCCGGCTAATTAGTTATTGACTTTCAAATTTTCTCCATGCGATATTTGTCCAAAGGCATTTGGCTACGCGACATTTTTCTTTGCGCTTTTAGCATGTCAAATCTTTACACTTCTAAATCTGTACACTTAGCTAATTAGCGCAACTTTATTTTGTTTGATTACAAGTATGTGCTCACAGTTTAACGCTTGGAGTTATTTCTAGTGTCATGAGATAATTTAAGCCTTTCAGAAAGCCACGTATGCTACACCTGAGCACAAATTTATTCTATCCTATCTGTCTAACTCTTTTAATGCGATATCATTAGGAGAGCCATGAAGGCGAAAACTGTCTAGTGGAGCGGCATCTGTGTGAAGCCCCCACCTGCTAGGTGATGTTTAGGGGCATTTGCCTCTCTCCACATGCCACCTGTCAACCGTCCTCCTCAGACCTCTACCCCGCTCCCTCTCTCCACTTGTAGGAACGAGGAGTAAGACGCCAGGCGAATAATGACCCAGCAAAAACGAGGACTTTGACATCAGCAGGCCTACGTGCAAAATATACAGCACCCCGGAGAACTATACGCGCAAAAATGAGGCTTACGGGACCTTTTAAGACTCGCTTTGCTCCGGAAGGGCAACCCGGGTTTCACAAGCCCCACAGCTGGCTGTTTTGCAAACAGCTACCTGCCAGTGCACAGGGGCATCGCTTAACTACTACGTCACTGCGCCGGTAGTGGCATGAGGATTAGGCGCGATCTAACAGTGTAACGCATTTTGAATATGTGAGTACACAGAAGGGGGCTTGCATCAGCACTAGAGTAAATTGGCGAGTTGAAAACAACGTACCCAGACCTGGATCAGAATCACGATTTGAATAGAAACCGACCTGGAATAGTCTGCCGAGTGAAAGAACAATGATATATAGCATTTCCTCCGCATCAGTTGAGTTGAGCGTCCCTAAAATGTTTGCATTTGATTTCTTTTTCTACAGTTCGTCCAAGGCATTCCGAAAGCAATGGACTGTCAACGAATGACCTTCTCTGCGAAAAACCGAAAGCAACAGCAAAAGGTAAGTATTTATAGAAAACCGTGCCGGAAAGGAATGAAAAATTCTTGACGCCATAATTGGCGGCAATGGCTACAAGGACAGTGTGTGTTCAGAATTGCGCAATACAACAAGAGCAGAATTTTAGAACAAATTTCCTGCGCTCAAGAATATATGAATCAGCGAGTAATGTCATTCACTGGGGATGAAACTATAAGGGTAAGCCATGGTTCATCTGCTCTATTAAGTATCAGAAATTTCTAAAAGAACCACCTTCCTACAGAAATTCTGCCTCTTAATTAGGAGCGGCTTTTCGCCAGTCTTGAAAGAAACAGATGTAGTCAGGCGAAAAAAGTAGTTTTTAAATAACAGTACAAAACACTTCGATGATATTCTTTTTCGACGTTAATTTTCCCTGCGAGCGCTTCACGCTGAAATGCCATAGTGTCTATCTATATCTATATATATATATCTATATATATATATATATATATATATATATATATATATATATATATATATATATATATATATATATATATATATATATATATATATATATATATATATATATATATATATATATACACTATGGCATTTCAGCGTGAAGCGCTCGCAGGAAAAAATAACGTCGAAAAAGAGTATCATATATATATATATATATATATATATATATATATATAATAAACACTAACTGAAACACATATGTGCGCTCATCGCTGCGAGCTTACTTTGTAAAAATGTGAACGCGAGCTTTTCTAATTTGTCCTAAGGAACAACGCCAGAGCTAAAGACTCTTAAAACTGCAACCACGAAAAAAGTTTCCGAAAATGCAATGTAACGTTGAAAACGTTAATATGACAGTTTGCGTCTCACCTAAGGTGACCATCGAAGCATTGGGTTTGCTCTCCGGATCGATGCTCTAGTAGCGACCAATTCAGCGGGTTCAAATCAAATCAAATCAAATCAATTTATTCAAACATCCTGGGATGCTTAGGGATGCCCTCTAAATACAATAGGTCACCCGTCTTTTGTGAAGCGTATAATTATTAATTAATTAATAATAATAATGAATCTCACTAAAACCATACAGTCATGTGAAAGATAGAAAGCCTAAATTATCCTATTGCTTCCGGTTTTCTAATACGTAGGTGGGTTTCGAATTAGAAATCTTTATTCTTGAAATCAAGTTAAAGATATCTCTAACACAGTCCGGACCTGTAGCCGTAGGCAACCAGTATTAGGGTTACTTGCTAATCAAACATCAACCACGGTTGCGCGAAATCAAATCGCTTGTTATTGATTTTGCCGCTTATCTAATCTTAACCTGATTTTTCACTTTTCCATAGGCCGTCCAATGCTACGTCAAGAAACTTGTCCAATTCCAGGTAGACAGTCTTATTAACTATCAATTTATTCCTTTAATGTCACTAAAACAGGCGTGCTCTACTTGAATGTTAGCCACTAATAGTGGGCTTGTTTTATTCACATTACAAGCAATTAACAGGTTCAACACAAATTTTACGAAAAAAAAAATTGATTCTGCAATCTGTTTTAGAACAAACTCGCTGCACGCGGAATAGTAGTACCAACCGAAAAATATAAATTATGTGTGCTTTGCTAAGAACAGGAAGAGTAAATGCATATCTCGAACCAATAATAAAAAAATGAACTTTTTGCAAATATCATACAGAATGAGCTGGAAGCGCCCCAAAAAACCTCAAACTAATATTTCAAAAATCTATCGAACAACTCACTATTGATGAAGCGCTAATATTGAGTTTCCCAGACAACGTTTGAAAACAAAGTTTACACGGAAGCTAGTTGTTGTAAGACTATATTAGTAAATAAGTTAGTGTGATGCTTAGAAATGGCTGGGCAACGTAATTGAGAGAACGCGGTACACACTACGGTTTTCAACTAGCAACTCCCCGCTGCAAGATCGTGAAATACGGGCGAGAAACGAGATGGCGCCACCGGTGCAATCGCTGTGACAACAGCTTGTTTTGTGTCGTCATCGCCGCAGACAATGCATATATTTCATTTATTCTCATCGATTCAGGCAAGTGCACCAAGCAGTTGTAACCTAAAAGAATTCTGCCGTCCAAATGCAACTTCTGTGTAAAATTTGAACTCAAACAGTTTTACAATTTAGCTTAGAGAAGCATTCTATGGAGCGCGTTTAATTGCGTAACAGTGTGTATGTTTATACGTGTTTGAAGTGTTCCACGCGTTCCTCGATACCGCCATGGGCGACGGAGTGAAGCAGATAGTTGCTAATTGCGCATCATTGTGTGTACTTCGTTGTCTCATTTACGTTGCCCAGCGATTGATAAGCGGCGCACAAACTTCTTTACCAACTTGCCGAAAGAAATCCATTCAAGAATGATGTAGTAAGATAGTGGTCAGAATTGCAGGGTAAGTAAATCACGCCGTGACTACTTGATATGCACCAACTTAACGCTGTGCGATTTGTGTGCAGGGCTCCGTTCTCAAGACAAGTAGTTTTAAACTGCTGTGTGTGGCAATGGTGTTCCCCATTCATGAAGAAAATAAATAATTTTAGCATCAACTGTGGCCCGTAAAAACTCTCGCAAGATGCGTACTCCATGCTCTGGAAGTTATGGGAACGAATGAACCTTGAAACATTAACGAAAAGCAAAGGAATATTTTTGTTCATATAATGCAGGAACTCTCATTCGTGCAAAAAATCTTGCCTTGAAATTGAGGTCCAGAGAAAATTTTATTTTTCACGGTTCTCGTGCAATGCAAATTTTTGCGGCCGGATGCTCATACACGGTAACATTCAGTCGGAATATGAATGTTGAAGAACCCTGCCGAGATTTGTGAAGCAAGACAAAATAATGCAAGAATTAGAATATACCTAGTTTGCTGCGGCGAGTAAATTTGGCAGAGAAACAATAAACAATTCCATACGAGATATGTTTTGAAAAAAAAAAAAACGTTCAGCAGCTGCTGCATAAGAAGAAGCTACAATTTTGAGCCCCTTGGTAAAGTCTCAAGAGAATTAAAGAAAAAGGAGAGTCAATTGATTTTTACTAACTAACATGAACCTTTCTGTGCAGAATTCGGTTAGAATCTATCACTTCCCGTATTAAGCGGGCGTGTTTAATTCGCGCGTCTATATAAAAAATTTTTGTCATACTAGCACATTGAAGGGCTCCTAATATACACGTCTAATATGTGTTCAATACATCACGATTTTATTTCTTGTCCTTGCTTCTCTTCAACAGAAAAGCAACAAAATGCCAATGGACCAAGTCAAGAAGCTGGGTGACATGGTTGTACGTACAATTTTATTACATGCTGTTTAAATGCTATGCTCGTTAAGGAAACAATGATAATTTGGCCCCCGATTTACTCTTGCCTGTCAAAGGCATCGCATGCTTTGCGCCCAAGTTAGAAACAGTTAACGCGGCATTACGCTCAATTACTTAATGCCTAGTAGAGCCGGTACAAGATTTCTCTCACAGTTTTGCAAGACAAGATTTTTTTTTATGGTTGTGCGCATGAAGCACTGAAGGAGAAGACACACTCGTCCTTATTGTTTTGAGTATCTTACCGTATCAGGAATTACCACATCACAATTTTACAATAAATCATTTGTCACGGTCTTAACAGATTTTGGGAATTCAGGTGGCCTTATATAGACAACTGGGCATACCTGATCATGTTTAGTTTAACTTCCAGTTCTCATTAGTTTGCAGCAACTCTTTTTTATATGTACTAACTTCGCAATTCAGAGTATAAACAGCGACAAAAAATAAGAAAAACTACACATGAGAATGCGCAATTGTTTTCTCTTGATTATAAAGAAAAATGTTCGCCTCACTAGAGCAGTTTTCTTCGCCATTTTTTTTGTTCAGATGTCCTTTGTATTCATTTCAAATTATATTCCCATTATCTGCGTTCCTGTGAGATTCGTGCCTGGTTTTGTTGTTATGACGTAGCGTGTCGCTGCAGCCGTTAGTGTTACTACGCTGCTTAAGCCTACCTACCTTACTCTTGTTTGGCTCCGTGTCTTCATGCGTAAAGTCTCTGAAAATAGCAGAGTGAAATATATGGAATTATAATATTAGGCCTGACCGTAACTTCGATACAGCTAAATGATAAAACTAATACATTTGCATGCAGATAGCAATTACATAATTCATAAAGCAACGACTATCGCTGCCTTTTAGCTGTGATCCGTGACGGTGGTATATGCATAAAAAGTGTGCGAATCAGAGTCGAGTCGTTGCCTGTAAACCTTATTTCCCTCACGACAAGAAAAACCATTTAATTCGTCTAGCATTGCCCGTATAATGAATTAGTCTTGACTTCCCAATGGCACAACATTTCCTTTCGTCTCCGCCTTTGCTACGTTGTGCTGTCTTGCATGCAACGCAAGGGATGAGTGGACTCACCTAATAGCAGGGAAAGTACCGAGCTCACAGTTATAAATGTGGCGTCACAGGATAGAAAGCAGCAATCGGTTCAAATTAGGCAGGTTTCGAGGCACATTCTTACTGCGTTATGTTGATAAATGCGTGCCCAGATTCCATCCTTGATTCAAACAGAAACGAACGAACCATGCTATGGGCAAACAGCATCAACTTGATTGATGCGAACAGTTGGGCGAGTCAGTGAATGTCGATCTGAGTCGAGGGCGAGCAAGCGCGCCTGTCATGTGTCATTTTTTGTTGTGATCAGCACTCTACGCCCATGAAACCACAACCTGATTCGTTAACGTCTGTTCGCCGAAAAGCAGGGATGAATACATATGCAAAACTATGTCAGCTTCGCATTTGGGCGAGAGACTTACGCTTTCCCGAAGTGATATTTACTGTCGTCAAAAGCATGGCTAGGCGATTTAAAAAAATTGTTCAGAAGACGCAAACAACACCCGACAGGTGACTGAACTGAGCCATGATTGAGTTTTGTATGCTCCATTAGTATCGACAAATAAATAATTTAATCAGAGTAGTTTAAATGACTTCTGATCTCCCACGGTATAGCCAACCAGTTTGCTATTGTAGACAAGGATTCCTAAAGCAGGATATATTTTCCAATCTTTGTCCAATAAATAAGTAACGAACTATTAAACTAATAAATAAATAACTGGTTCTCTTACAGGCCTGCTTGAAAGAAAGCTTCCTGATGGTGTGAACATGCAATGCTTTTGCGCTGTGGTGAACTCCTGCTGCACCTGGAACGAAAAGAAACAAAGTCACAAAAAGTGTGGTACGCAAGTAGGTAAAAACAGATAAGTTACAAAGTGAAAAGGGCAAGAACACCAGCAACACCGGGCAGTCAATAAACTGGCAAAACTAAAGGGCGACCTCAGGGATATGTTACTGTCGCCTTTCTTGCATGTAGTGCATGTTCACGTCCAGAGCACAAACACCTATCCTCCCGCTCAAGCTGCCATCTATGTAGTGTATCCGGTGCATACACACGTTTGCGTTCACCATTTTAAAGACCCTGGCAGTTTTTGTAGCCAGAGCTACTCTGGGCTACCAGTCGAGCATTTCGCGGTGCATGGGAGAGGCCAGTTTTGCGCATGCGCCGTTACCATGGCATCCGGAGAGAAGCAAGGTGCGGCGTGCGCTTCGCCTTCGACGCGGCCGCGCGCCCGCTCCACCGTCGGAGCCGGGCGTGACGTCACGCGGATGAGCAGTTGTGCGCATGCGCCGATATTACGGTTACCAGTGAGACCCCACAGCTGCGCCGCGTTCTTCGTCGCCGCCTCGCCGCTCTGTCACCCGGACCGCACGTCGCATGCGCAGCATTGCGTATAAAAGGCGGAAATGTGATGGGCGTCTGTATCACAACGTTTAACATGCATGCAGGGAAGGAGAGTCCAGCCGCTGCTAAACAGCGGTATAGACAAGAGAAGATTAACTCTTCCGATCCTGAGGGTGTCGCCTGGAAGTTGGCTGCTCAACAAAGAGAGAATGAGCGTAAGAAGGCGAACAGAGCAGCGGAGACGTCCGAACAGAGAGAGGAACGCCTTGCCAAACGGAGATGCCAGACTGCCGAGCGTAATAGACGGCGCATAGCCATCAAAATGGAGCCTATGGAAGGCGTCAGTCAACGGGAACCAACCGAAGAGGATAAGAAGGCCCGTCGTGTGACTGATCACACCATTCGAGTTTCCGAAAAAAAAAGCTCAACCAGGGAACGTACGTAAATCTCTCTACTTATATCCTGACAAAGCCGAGCTAAGCCGCTGCCAATTTTTATTGTTGTCCACGCGAGTTATGATGGCCTCGTTAATTGGGGGGAGCTTTGCAACTAAGATGCAGAACTTTTGCCGCTGAAATCTGGCTCGGGAACCACTGAATCCATTTCTGTAATAAATGTATATACAGTCAAACGAAAAAATAAAAACAAGCAGCTCGGTAATTGTCTCTGACATTGGTGATAGTTGAAGAGACACTGCTGGACATGGGAACGAGCTTGGAATCGCTCCTATGCTAACCACGTGACAATTTGTATAAATCGAACTAGCAGGTTTGTTTTCTCGGCACAAAAAGACAACTTTTGAGCTCTGCTGAATTTAATAAAGGCGTGAAATTCTTTAAATCAGTCCACACGTTATTAAGGGCGAGGAACTTACTCGATGCCTCAGTAACCTTTGTTTGAAAACGAACTGCAATCCCCATTAGTACTCTTGCAGCAAAAAAAAAACAATGTTCCTCTCTTGAGCTCGTTTCAATACTAAAAAAGTCAATACCTGTGAAGGCGTGAACCAATCCCCAGAATAACAAAAACATAACATGTCTCTTTTGCGCGTGCAAAATATGGCCGCCTTAAATAAGATATTCATTTTAGGCGCGATTGTTTCGTTTCATCTAACCTAGCTTTCTGGATACTGGGCAATGCCTGAAAAATATTACATCGAAACGAAATATTTGGCCAAATAGGGGGTGACGGGTCCTCCAAACATGAATTGTTATTCAGAAATAGACATCTACTGATCGTTGCAGACATTTTCTTCAACCAATGAACCTCGAGCAGTGGAGGTGCTAGAGGCTATGTGATGTCGGCGCTGGCTCGACTCGCAGCTGCGAGCTGAAATTTACTGATATCCACAACAAGAAGGTTACAATAATTATATTGTCGCCGACAAACGTAGGGCGGCACGAAAAAAGGAATTTTTTTTAATCCGAAGGCCAGAAACCCAGCAGCGCGCGTTCGAACGGGAACGTCCTCTTCTTCGCTCCCACACGAGCCCAGTAATGCCGCTCGGCCGCATGGCGGCGCTCGCAGAATGTGAGCAGTGTGGCATTGCCCCCCTCCTTTCAAGAGGCATCGCCTCGATGCCTCCGGCAAGGGGGGATAAAGAGTGTGGAGACATCGAAAGTGCGATGGCGTGTGGTGGCAGCACTGAATGTGAACTCCGGGGGGCTAACGGGCGTAATACGGTTTCATGCGGGACACGTGGACGAAATCAGACTTGGGCAGGCGAGAAGACCGGACAACTCCTTGCGGGTACACTTCATAGTTCACATCGCTGAGTTGACGTAGCACCTCGTAGGGACCGAAGTAGCGCCGCAGAAGCTTTTCAGAGCAACTGCGCACACGTATAGGGCTCCATACCCAGACGTGCTCGCCGGGTTGGTAAATCACCGCCCTGTGGCGGAGGTTGTAACGCCGGGCGTCAGTTGTCTGCTGGTGGCGAATGCGTTGTCGAGCAAGGTGGCGAGCGGCTTCTGCATCGCGAACGAATTGGTCAGCGCCTGGGACAGACGAGGGGGTACAATCCGGGAGCAGCATGGCGTCAAGCATGGTCAGGGCATCTCGGCCATACACCAAACGGAAGGGGGTGAAGCGCGTCGTTTCTTGGAGGGCGGTGTTGTACGCAAACGTGATGTAGGGAAGTATTTCGTCCCAGTTGCGATGGTCAGCGTCGACATACATAGACATCATATCTGTGATGGTCTTGTTCAGCCTCTCAGTAAGTCCATTCGTTTGAGGATGGTAAGCAGTCGTTTTTCTATGACTGGTGCCACTAAGACGGAGGACCTCGCGTGTAAGAGCCGACGTAAACGCGGTTCCCCGGTCAGTTAATACAACCACGGGGGCGCCGTGGCGAAGCACGATGTGGTGAACAAAGAACTGTGCAATTTCAGCCGCGGTGCCACGGGGAAGAGCCTTGGTTTCACAATAGCGGCTTAGGTAGTCCGTGGCAACAACAATATACCGGTTTCCCGTAGAGGACACCGGGAATGGGCCCAGTAAGTCCATGCCGACTTGTTGGAATGGGATTTGCGGTGGATCAATTGGCTTCAGAAGGCCGGCCGGTTTTGTCGGCGGTACCTTCCGTCGTTGACACTCACGGCATGTTCGAAAGTATCGTTGGACGACCGCAGCAAGCCGTGGCCAGTAGTACTTGTGGCGGAGGCGTCCCAATGTTCTGTAAAAACCGAGGTGGCCAGAAGAAAGGTCGTCGTGGCATGCAGCGAGAACTTCTTTACGAAGCACGGTTGGGAAAACGAGGAGATACGCAGTGTCCGTCGGACCGTAGTTTTTCTTGTAGAGGACTCCACCTATTAAGCAAAACCACGAAAGTCCGCGCGAGAAGAGTCTGGGCGGAGACGGAGCGGCTCCTTCGAGGTACTCGATTAGAGGCAGCAGTTCGCAGTCGGCCCTCTGGTGGTGGGCAAGGTCGGATGTGGTGACAGCGCAGAGGAAAGCAGAATCGTCGTCGGACTCATCTGGTGGGCACGGAAGTGGAGCTCGGGAGAGACAGTCTGCATCGATATGTTGCCGACCCGACTTATACACGATGGTGACGTCGAACCCTTGCAACCGAAGGCTCCACCGTGCAAGTCGCCCCGATGGATCTTTGAGGTTCGCAAGCCAGCACAAGTAGTGATGATCGCTGACGACTCGAAACGGGCGGCCGTTCAGGTATGGACGAAATTTTGTGATTGCCCACACAACAGCGAGAAACTCCTTTTCCGTTGTGGAATAATTCACTTCGGAACGGGACAAAGTGCGACTTGCGTATGCGATCACGCGTTCCACACCGTCTTGCCACTGCACAATCACCGCACCGAGGCCCACATTGCTGGCATCTGTGTGCAGCTCCGTGTCGGCCTGCTCGTCGAAGTGGGCAAGGATAGGCGTAGATTGGAGGCGGGCCATAAGCTCTCTGAAAGCTTTTTCCTGATCTGGGCCCCAGACAAAGGGTTCGAAGTCTTTTGTCAGGCGAGTCAGCGGCTCTGCGAGCTTGGAGAAGTTTTGAACGAACCTCCGATAATAGGCGTAAAGCCCCAGGAAACGCCGCAAGCTTCGTTTATCTGTTGGCTGGGGAAATGCAGCAACGGCGGCGGTCTTTTCTGGGTCGGGGCTAACGCCCTGAGTGCTCACAATGTGGCCAAGAAACTTGAGCTCCCGAAATGCGAAGTGGCACTTTTCAGGCTTGAGAGACAGACCCGCAGAACGAATTGCTTCGAAGACGGCACGCAAACGTTTCAGGTGCTCCTCGAACGTGTCGGAGAAAATCACGACGTCGTCGAGATAGACAAGGCAGGACTGCCACTTCAGGTCAGTTAGTACGGTGTCCATCATACGTTCGAACGTCGCAGGGGCTGAACACAAGCCGAAAGGAAGCACCTTAAATTCGTACAGTCCTTCAGGAGTAACGAAGGCGGTCTTTTCTCGGTCACGTTCGTCGACCTCGATATGCCAATAACCGCTACGAAGGTCGAGTGACGAAAAGTAGGTAGCATGGCGGAGGCGGTCTGATGAGTCATCAATGCGCGGCAGTGGATAAGCATCTTTTTTGGTAACGTTATTGAGGCGTCTATAATCTACACAGAACCGTAGGCTGCCGTCCTTCTTTGCGACGAGAACAACAGGTGACGCTCAGGGGCTCGTCGATGGTTGTATGACGTCGTCGTGGAGCATTTCGGCAACTTGGCGGCGAATAGCATCGCGCTCCTTCGACGAAACACGATAAGGACGCTGACATAGTGGTCTCTGGTCACTGTCGACGATAATACGGTGCTTAGTTATTGGCGTCTGGCGAACCTTGGATGTTGATGCAAAACAGTCGCGGAAAGAGTCAATAAGGCTTTCCACGCGGCGTTTCTGATTGGTCAGAAGGTCAGGGTTAACGTCGGTTCTAATGGCTGTTGCAGTGTCCTATTCAGCTATTTCGGGAGCCGTTGTTGATAAGGCACATTGGCCGGCATGTTCGCCAAGTTCTTCAAAATGGGCAATCACCGTGTTTTTCGTCAGATGTTGGGGTTCACAACTAAAGTTGGTCACTAAGAGCGTGGTACGCGCGTGAACAAGGTCGACAAGGGCGCGAGCAACGCAATCTTGCCGAGACAGTAGCAGCGACATATTCGCTTCGGCAATGCCCCGAGTACCGGAGCTGGTATCACACTGGACTGTGACAAACTTGCTTGCTCTCGGCGGTATCGTTGTGTGGTCATCAGAGATGCGTAATGGTGCTCTGTGCGGCTCGGGGTCGGTATCAACGGCTCGCTGTGTCGAAAACGATACCAATTGTTCGTGCAGGTTGATGACCGTCTGGCTTTCAAACGGGAGGTGAAAGAAAATCTCAAGTTTTTTCATGAATTATCAGATCTCGATAAAAACACACATTCCTACACCACCCGTTACACAGAACCGTGGAAAGTGGTCACTGCGCGGGTAAATTATTCCAGGCAAAAAGTGTCATACACACTGCCAACCCTTTTAAATTCATTTCACAAATCAGGTATAGATTTGCATACGATTTCTGTACGTACCCTACGCCAACATTTCATTAACAATCCTTGCTTACAATAACAACTAAAAGTGTTATCTTGCCTTTTGTTATGTTTACCTATTGTGACTATCAAGTGTGCGTGCATTAATTTTGAATATTGTGCTTTCTGCGAGTTCTTTGTTTTATTTTTTTGTTGTTGTCCTATCGCTGCCTGCTTTGTAGGGAGGCTGCGGGCTTCAGTCAAGTCGCTTGTTGTCAAGCGGCTTTTATCCGCAGTCTCCCCCATCACTGATGGAAATAAACAAGTTATTATTATTATTATTATTATTATTATTATTATTATTATTATTATTATTATTATTATTATACTCTTTAAGGAAGTCCATGCCGAGAATCAGTTCTTTAGAGCACTCTCGTAGCACGGCGAAGGAGCCAGTGAAAGTTGCACCGCGGATCTTTATACGGCTGGTGCAGACGCCAACCGGCGTTACCACATGGCAACCAGCTGTGCGTATCTGCGGCCCATGCCAAGGTGTTAGAACCTTTCTGAGGGTTGCGGCTAGGTTACTACTCATGACAGAAAAGTCGGCTCCGGTATCGACGAGTGCAGATACGTCATAGCCATCGGCGGCAACAAAAATTTCGGCGGTGGAAACAATTGTTTCACAATTTGTCGGCGAGGTTTTTGGTGCCGTCGTCGATGGGGTCGTCGCTGAGGTCGTCGGTGAGGTCGGTGGTGAGATCGTCTTTAAGGTCGGCGGGTGGGGTCGTCGCATAAAATCGTCGGATGGAGGCTGTTCACTGTCTGCGGCAGCGGCGGTCCTACCCCCAGAGGACGCCGTCTTCAGTTTTCCCGACGTGGGGACGTACCTCTGAACTGGCCAGAGGATGACGGGCGGTCGGGCGAAGAGAACCGCCTTGGGGATGGCGATCGGGACTGGCGTCGCTGCGAGGTCGAAGATTGCACGTTTTCAGCCAAGTACTGTTCGATATCCCGTGGTCTTTCACCGTAGCGTGGTCGAGGTGAGTCAGGTGAAAACCCCCTTAAACCCATCCTGCGGTAGGGGCAGTGGCGGAGGATATGGCCAGGCTCTCCGCAGTGGTAACAGAGCGGCCGATTGTTTGGCGTACGCCAAACGTGCGCTTTGCTCACGGGGGGCCTGAACTCCTGCGGCACGGAGGGTGCTGTTGCGATTGGCTCCTGCAGGTATTGCACAGGAGCGATGGGGGAAAAGGCTCGCATCGCTGGCCCGGGACTTCGTAGCGCCTCGCTGTACGTCATAACGGAGGGCGCCGGGTGTGGAGCTGGGGGCGGCTGCACAACTCGTCGGATTTCTTCGCGGACCACGTCCGTAAAGGCAGCGACGCTGACCTGTGGAGCTTCAAAGCGAAGTTTCGCCAGTTCCTCGCGCACCAGGCTTCTTACAAGTTCCCGAAGGTCCTCGGCGGGCAGCGACGTAGGCGTGTACTGGGACTGGGAAGAGGCTGCTACAGTAGCCTGACGTCCGTAGTGGGCGCCCCGTTCCTGTAAAGAGCGCTCGATACCCATTGCCTCCTTGGTGAAGTCGGACACTGTTCGTGGCGGGTCACGGACCACTCCGGCAAACAGCTGCTCTTTTACGCCACGCATTAAGTGTCGTACCTTCTGGGCTTCGGGCATAGCAGAGTCGGCCCGGTTGAACAGTCGCGTCATGTCCTCGATGAACATCGCGACGCCCTCGTTCGGCTGCTGTGATCTCAAGCGCAGGGCGATTTCCGCTTTCTCTTTTCTTTCGCTGCTGGTAAATGTCGCTAGCAGCTCTCGACGAAAAGCCTCCCAGGTGGTAAAGGAAGCTTCGTGGTTCTCAAACCACAATTGGGCCGAGTCCTGCAGCACAAAGTAGACGTTGTGCAGCTTGCGCTCGCCGTCCCACTCATTGAAACCCGCCACTCGGTCAAAGCTGGCCAACCAGTCTTCGACGTCCTCGAACCTGTCCCCGTGGAACGGTGGCGGCGATCGAGGTGCGTGAAGGACAAATGGCGGGGCACTCCCGGAGTGCTGACTTGTCTGGCTAGCCGCGGTGGATGTCATGGCCCTTACCGGCGCTGTCAGTTGGCCGAACTCGGGTTGTAGGCCTCGCAGGCGGCGGCTCGCTTTGTGGACGGGTGTTGTGTCCAAGCGTCGCTGATCAGCGTCAGAGTTGCCCTCGGGGTGAGCGTTCATGGAACGATACCCAGCGGCTCCACCAAAATGTCGCCGACAAACGTAGGGCGGCACGAAAAAAGGGCTTTTTTTTAATCCGAAGGCCAGAAACCCAACAGCGCGCGTTCGAACGGGAACGTCCTCTTCTTCGCTCCCACACGAGCCCAGTAATGCCGCTCGGCCGCATGGCGGCGTTCGCAGAATGTGAGCAGTGTAGCAATATGCTTCTTGTAGCCATCAGTGGAGTCACACATTGGGCGTTAACAAAACTGGCTTGAAATAAATCAAGAACAACGCTGTGAGGTGTTGCAAGTAAAATGTCAAGGGAAGCAATGAGGAACCGAAAGGTAAGAGTATTGAAAAGACAACTAACGCGTGTTAGTGATATCCTAAATGAAATAAAGAGGCAGGAATGCACTAAGGCAGGGAATATGATGCGAATATTTTAAAACCAATGGCCCGGTCGGTGAAGAAGTTAGATTCTGAAGGATAAAAATCAGGCAACAAAAAGTGATCTGAACAGCTAAAGTCAGGTGACTTGCTAACAGGTTGGCAGTGGCAGGCGCGGGAAATGAAGAATTTATCATTGAGAGAGACATTCTGGTTGCGTACTGCTGACAACGCAACTAGGCTAGTAATGAATTCTATTGAAGAGGCAATTTTCACACTGTGTCACATATAATAAGGAGCCTAAAATAAAATTATGAAGGAAAGAGGTTGGAAGAGGACGACGTGGATTAACCGAAGAATAAAGAAGATGAAGAAGAAGAATTCGGTGAAGTGGAGAGAGATGATCGGTGGAGAAGCATTCGGTGAGGTGGAGAGAGATAATTGGGGGAAGAACAGAGAAGCGGAGGCTCTGGCGGGTCAGGGACGCTTCGGGTGGAAGAGAGCGACGCCGGCTACTGTTCCGGTGAGCTCGCGTTCTACGGCTTCGCTTCCTGGACTTCCTGCCGTTCCTGAGCCCATTCCGGGGAGTTAACTGAGGACGCTACCATCTGCTACGACCAGGGGTGTCTCCAGCGCTGTTGCCATCCATCCGGGTGGCGCCCCCAAGGCCAACAACACCGGCATCACCTCCACAGGCGCTTGGACCGGGAGCTTATACGACGCAGCCAGCGAAGCCGCCAGCGACGCCAGCCTCAGCACGTCGAACGCCATCTCCACGCCGGCTACTGGACCCATACAACGCCGCATCCGCACCGAATCAACCGTGAGCACGAACGCCGACCTCTAGCAGTAGAACGCTAGTAGCAGATGCTAGTAGCAGTGTTACCGGGTCGTGTGTATTGATAGTCTTTGTGTTTTGTGTTAGTTTTGCTAGTTTTGTGTGCTAGTGTGTGCGTCATGTAGAGTGCATTAAATGTGCATCTGTGTGGGTACACCTGTCGCCTAGTCCATTCTTTCGGTCCGAGTGTTCTCCGGGGAGATGCATGACACACTGTTCATTAGGACTGGCTCATTGTCTCCTTAGGGGGGCGGGGTTATGAAATAGCTCTGAATTACCGACCAATAACGAAGGCATTGAGAACAACTTCACATCAAAACAGCAGCGGTGAAGGTATCTCGCACTCAGCTCACCAGAACATGTAATTTCGCTCTCAGTACATGGTTCTACAGCCATTGACAACCACCACTCATCGACTGCGTGCAAGACTCATGTCCGTCAAGAAACCATTTCTTACTGTCCTTGAAGCAAGATATGAAATCATGCATTCTTCACGAAATTTTTATCTCCTTCCTTGTTTACTATCGTTATCACTAGCAGTGGCAGCCTGTGGCGCCATGGCTGATAATAGCCAAGTCAGCCGCCTCCTGAGGCAATAAATTAGTCATTAGACGGACTGAGGCAAATGATCTCACTCGGAGAGAATGATTTCATCATGCGACCCCAAGGTTTTCTTAGCGCACCCATTGCGCCTACTCCTTGAGGCACTCAAAGGAAACAGCAACACCCTCTTCTGGGACAAAAAGGTCGATGTTCCCACATCGGTCCTTTTGATCGTTCTTATCTGCGCCTACTTTCAGAGCGTGTGGAAAATCCTCTATGCGCAGTAGGACAACGCCTGAGTAGTGCTACACCGAGCTTAACGTCATCGTGGTCATTTTTCGGCAATCTCTCAAAGCTGTCAACTGATCTGGGGCCATACCATTGGGCTAGCTCCCCATTGATGCAAAATTACTTAAAAAAGAAAGCGCTTCAGCAAAGTTAAGTGCTAGTTATGGCTACAAAATTAAAGTCAGCCTCTGCCTTAAAGCTATTTATTTATTATACATCTCTGAATGAGCGCAAGAGCGTAGATAGCAAAGAATGGTTACTAAAATAAATTTTGACGCAACGAATAGGATTCGAGCAGAGGCACCGGGCTTTTTGTTTTCGTCCCGTATTTACGTGCTTAGCATACTTTTCAGTTTGGTTTAAAATCTAAAACAAACCATCTTTATACGATACATAATGCTGTTGCGAAAGCGAAGCCAATGATTAATCATGGATTTATAGGGATGACCAAAGAGCCCTTTTTATACAAAACCCTGAAGTGCAGAAATAAAAGATCAAAACCCAAAACCAGGAACAACGCCACTACACTTTCGTCAAGCATTGATTGAAAAAAACATATACAACGTAACATAATACATGCGCGAAATAAATATTCATATAAAACGTTTACACCAGATGTCCCCATAATCTCTTGTAATGAGGAGCCTAGCTTTTCAGAATGTAGAACGAGCTATGCCTTTTAGAGTTGTAATAGATCTCGTGGCCCTCTTCTGCTTGAAAAGACGTAATCATTTAGCAAAGGACTCAAGACACAGTGTCATTGGTCATGTGATCGGTGGTTCTACGGCGCTTTCCAGTTTATTTCTTTCTTGTCCTGTGAGCTCAGTGGCCTTAAGACGTTAACACGTTTTGGCGGGCTAGTTGGTTAAGCATCTTGAATAAACAGATTTGGTTTTTTTGCACTTTGTAAACCTTTCCCTCATTGCCGACATCTATGTATTTATACTTGTGTGATCAGCAATAAACCCTCAGTTGTTAGTCAGCGCCGTGTCGTTCGCTTTCTTGTCTTTTGTGCTCGTCTTTGTTCGCGCTGTTTATTCAAGAGGCCTTAAGACGGGAGTAGGTTACATCAAAGGTACGAAGAGAGCGGAAAGAAATTAAAAAAACGCAACGGAATTTCTTTTTTGGATAACAGTCTTAATTACGGGTTGCGAAAGGTAGAATCAGCAGCTAGGAAAGACCAGCAACAATATCATCCATATGCATCTTGAACAAGCAATAAAACGCAGTAAGAAGCATTCTCAGAAAAAGAATACAAAAGATGGTGCCGGCTGAGAAACGATCAAAACTGCAAGAAAAAAACAACCTACGAAACGTCATGAAAAGAAAAACGCCAATAAGAAATGAAAGCTTTCACACACTATCAAAGACGTTTTGTAAAAATGATAAATAAAGAGTGTGAGAAAATCAACGTCGCCCGGGATTTCAGCAATGAAAAAAGGCAAGGGATTCTACCTGGCGGAAATGCTTGGTATGAAAGATTATTAAAACATTTAGTGCTACGTGACGGAATCGCCAACTTGTGACGGCGATGTTTGCGTGATGAGATGTCGGACGGTCGGATTAGAAGCTCTAGTTTGAGATTTAGATTATGGCAAAATTTTTCTGCAGTGCACATACAACCTTTGTCAGTAAAGTTTCGAGACTGATTTGTTGTCTTCTCTCGAAATGATTCCCTAAAACAAATGTTGGTGCGTGTAGCGCCATCTCTTCGGGCTAACATGAGCTATTTATGCTAATTGTTGTGGCATCCGCTAGATAGCACTACATGTAGAAAAAGACGTTGTCACTAATCGTCTGCGCATTCTACTGTGAGTGAATGTGGAGAGGCGGACGTCCACTTCAAACAGCCTGTAAACATAAAATTCTGTGTGAAGCTTGGCAAGACAGCCACACAGACGTATGAGCTCCTTCGTGACGCTGACGGCAACGAGACATTATCGCGGGCGCGAGTTTTCGAGTGGCACAAGGGGTTCATTTCGGGGAGAACGTCGGTGGAAGAAGACACAAGGCAGGGGAGCCCTTCAATCTCACGGAATGAAAACAACGTGGCTCGGATCAGGGAAATCGTACAGCAAGACCGCATCATTAGAGTCTGCATGCTATCAGATGCTCTCGACATTAGTAAGACAACATGCCGCCAAATTTTGCGTGATAACTTAGGGAAACGAAAGCTGAATGCCAGACTTGTGCCGCACTCCATCACACAGGACCAGAAGGACACGCGGACATCAGTGAGCGCTGATTTGCTCTCCGAGGCAGAGAAGAAGAAGGATTCTGCATTCGTCGACAGCATCATTGCTGAAGACGAAACATGGTGTTTTCAATACGATCCACAAACAAAGAGGCAGAGCACCGAATGGAGGTCCACAAGCTCTCCGGCGTCGAGAAAGGTGCGGCGACAGAAGACCAAAACAAAAACGATGCTGATAGTTTTTTTCGACACCATACGTGTCATACACCACGAGTTCGTCCCACAAGGGCAGACGGCGAATCAGGAGTTTTATAATCCGCGTGCTCCAACACATCAGTGATGCACTGCAACGCCGTCGCCGTGACTTAAGGGCCTCTGGACAATGGAACCTTCTCTACGATAACGCAAGGCCGCACACTGCTCTCTGCGTGACAAAATTTCTCGCCAAGCACAGCATTACTGTACCTCCCCATCTGCCATACTCGCCTGACCTCACCCCATGCGATTTTTTCCTGCTGCCTCGTGTTAAGAGAGTCCTAAAATACAACTGGATGCGGAGCGTGGAGGCTATTCAAGACACCACAACAAAGTAGCTGCAAGCCCTGCCACAAGAAGCGTTTTCCAACGGTTTCCAAGACCTCAAGAAGCGTTGGAAGCTGTGTATAGACTGCAAGGAAGACTATTTTAAAGGGGTGCTACACAAATGATTTCAATGTTAAAGACATTTTTAATGGACTCAGTCTAGGAACTTTACGGACAAAGGTTGTAGATAAGCCGCCTTTTCAGTTGCTCAGGGACAGTAACAGGCAGGAATTTGAGGCATGCAAATTAGAAAGTATAAAGACAGACGCGTGAGGCTTGAGTGGACGCTTAAATCCCAGACAGAGGCCACTTACCGAAGTTTTGAAAGAACCAGGCTGAAGCAAAATGAAACCTTCTGGCAGCCAAGCGTGCGGGTAGAATTAATTACTGCATGATACCAAAGACAACCTATTAAAAGCGCAAATGCCAACATGCATATAAGGGTATAAAAGCTAACGGCTATTATTCTGAAGGCAACAAGTATGATCTGCGGGTGACATGCGTATGCTTACACATGTTAAGGTTCAGTCGCATATACCACAATTCCCACATTACGAATATTCGGTCACCATGACACCGCAGCATAGATGCATCACAATTATATTTATTTTTACTATAAATAAGACAGTCATTCTCAAAGAGACCAACTGAATAACTAAGTTCGTAAGGAAATAATTTATGTGTAGAAAAAAATGGAGACCCAAGACTGAGGTGGTGAACTCCTGAACTAATAGGAAAAGATGAGAAACCAATTTATTTGCTGACATAAACTGAGGCCCGTAGTCAGAGAAAAGTGTGACAACAAAGAGTCATTAGCGTCTATGTTTATTCAGTTCAGTTCATAAAAGAATAGCTAATGAAAAACATAAAGCCTTTACCATACATGTGACATTGTACGCAATCTGCCAGAGACCATTTCCAGAAAATTAACAGGAGTTCAACAATGAAAAAGAAAGCTATATTTTGCTTCAAAATGTTTTGAAAAAAAATCGTGCTGAAAATTGTTGGAGAAAAACATTGGTTTTAAAATATTTCAAAGAAGAGAGTAAATTACGTGTTCCATATGATCTTACGCTGAATGGTGTGAGCGGGACTGCACAATGATTATAGAGTAATCTTTATAGCGAGAATGGTGCCGAGGCATCACCTTCTGCACTTTGGAGTTTTTCGGTATGCAGCGGTCGTTCGAATAATTTAGCCACGAATATGCAAAGTTAAATTCCACTGAAAACAAAACTTTTAAGTGTATTTATATTTTTCTTATCTACAAAACAGCTACTGTGCGGAAAATGCTTGAGTTCATTAGAGAAAAATGAAGGATAGGATAGTGGCGATAAATGCTATCTGCTTATTTTGAAAGGAACGAGGGAGTAATGTTTAAAATGAAGGTACGTTGATTTACATGAAAAGTTACACCATCTTGATATTTAATACGTGCATTAGGAACATGTTTATTGTTAACGACATAACAAAAATGTTTTGTTATTTAACCAACCTCGACTTTACAGTGCGGTTATGAAATGAGTAGGCAGCGTTTTTTAGGGCTGTTCAGTGATCTTCAGCAGAACACGAATACACCTAACAGGGACGGTGAGAATTCGGCTGCTTCGTAGAACAAAAGCAACTTTTTTTCGTTTAATGATTAATTAAATAACAGAACTTACTTATGAGGTATTCCTCACGGTTTTCAACTGTACAAATGTGTGAGTGAGCTAAAGAATCTTGTCGTTAAAGAGATTCCAGTTTGAAAGAAAACAGCGTTCAAAAAATTTATTTATGTACCCATTTAAAAAAGCATATCCCATTATTGTTAGAGAAAATCGGCCCTTTTGTTATCTTTCATATCACTTTATGTGTTTTGCTTTTTATTTTGCGCTTAATGGGTTTGATGACTCATTTAATTGTCCAGTGACCCATTAAATGTATTTTTTTATGTATAAGGATTGTATGGTTCACTCGATTCCTTAAATGCTTTCCACATCCCATGACCCCACTCCCCGTAAACGTACATGACCCACATGACCCCCACGACTCCCTTACATAACAGGATACCCTGAACATTAAACGCAGGAACTCTTGCCAGGTTACGTGATCATTTCTTCAAGTCTTTTTTGTGCTCACTACATAAAAAAACAGAGTGCGGCAAAGCATGATGTGCCACAATGACCACACGTAATTTTGTTTATATATAGGGCTGGCAAGTGAAGCTAGAAACCAGCCCACCATTCATTGGTGGTTGTGAATAACCTTCTAAAAACACCTTTCCATATCTGCCCAGAAACGCCTCAATACAAGTGGGAACGGAAGCACAGGCCTCAAGGAGCAACTTCTCGCCGTTGTTCAAATGTTGAGCGTCATGCGGTTTCCGTTATCCGCGCTGAGCGCCGACTTCCCGGTTCCACTGACCTGCGACTCCTGGACTCCACCCTTCCGCTGAGCCCAGCCTCGTCTCAGCCACTGCCAAGATGGAGAGCCGCCAAAAAGTGTGCGATGTGACGTCGCGCAACAAATGGGAATTGTCTAAGGATATCCTGCGGAAAAAACAATGGGTTTTGATTCACGCTTCCTGCCTTGCACTCCTCTGGCGGCTGTATAGTTTACGGTTACGCAACAGTACACTTCAGGCAAATTTCAGCTGAATTTTGACTAATGTCTTCACCTGCAATCTCACACTATATCTTGCAACACCGATGGAGTCGTCAAGAAGTTGTCCAAAGACACTGCAGTGATTTTGTTGTCCGTAGATCTGTTTATCATGCTATGTAGCGTCTGGAATCACATGGAAGTGCCACGGCCTCAACGCACGCACAAAAATATCGTCAACTGTAAAGCGCAGCTTTTATCACGTGCCTCTTGAGACAGCACATGCAACAAACACATGCGCGCATGTTGGCGCACAGTAAAAGGTTTATAATTTATCTCGCGAGGCCACAATACGAGACATTTTCCTGACGTCGGCAGCGGCGATCTAACGCCGTCTTGGTTGCAATAACACGAATGCCCTTCAGCTCGTACCCACACACGCGTGCGCGCACACACGCTCACAAACGCACACGCACACGCACGCACTCACGCACACACGCACGCACACACACGCACACGCGCACACACACTGAAACAAATGTACCAAGCGCTCAGAACCTAGAAGTGAAACTCAATGCGCTCTGTGTTGTACGTAGATTACGAAGAACGGCGTGCTGTTTTTGAGCATTGTTCTCCTGGAAATACTCATACCTATTGGTGCGCAGTGCCTGTAAACGTGGTGTATTTTTTCATGGCGCTCGAAAGCCATCTACGATAAGGGGGTGGTAGTGTTATATATGTCCCCTGAAATTTTTCTTCTAGACTGCACCGAAATATCTCGACGTCCGAGGACGTCAATGAGAACACCCTTGACAGCAGTCAACAAATAACTGCCCAATACTGTTGTCGGGGAATTGGGCGTGCGTGGACGCTTCCAATTACAATGTACTAAGATGGCGACACTGGCTTTACTGTCTGTTTAAAATTTCCTCTATGAAACTGCTGTATTCTGTACAGTTTAGTGTATCGATTTAGTTCTAGCTTCTTATTGAGTATATAGTTTCCAGCGAAAAAACAACGATCTCTTTGTCACGTAGCAGCGATTTTCAAGCGTCTCCTTCGTCTCCTACCTCCGGGCTGCCCCGACGACGGTGTCTTGTTTCAGGAGCACATACTAAACTATCAAAAGCACGCCCACCGAAGCACCGAGACATCACTGATAACAGACATAGCAATAACGCTGTGTTGATAGAAGCAGAGCTTGTAACTAGCAGAACTTTAGGTCTCATCAAGGATTCACTGTCCAGATTGTATTCGCCGGCCATGGTACTGCTTTGTTTCTCCATTGCCGGGGAGCTAACATATAGCTTTGCTCTTTTTACGCGACCCTTTTGGTCGTAAAGCTGGCACATCGTTCCGAACCGAAGAGAGTAGAAGTTCACCCACGTTCGCGCATGCATCACCGGGTGAGGTGGCTAATGCTAAAGGCACGACATGTGGACGTAAACAGGTGAAGAGGTGCGCGCATTCGACTTCTCGAAGGCCTAAGCTCGGCTATGAGAGATGGTCGTTCCGGAAACACGCACACAAGAGCTTCGCCTCCTGGATGATTTCACATCTCGTCTGCGTAAGAAAGCCGTATATGGGCATATTCAAAATCCTTCGGCCCTGTGCTTTCAAACAATAGTTGTTTGCGGTCGGACTTTGCCTTGTAGCGCCAGAGAAGCTCCCAAATAATTTCCAGCGTCATTTGTTGCTTCAGTGGACCTCGCGAAAGCCAATACATTAAAACGAATTCGTCTAGGCAGTTTTCAGGAGTGATTCGGTATAAACTTCAGATACTGCCCTGATGATAAAGGTATTGCTGATTATTCTGATCCTGAACCTGCTTGACCTTCAGTCTAAAGGACACTCGCATTTGTGTGCGAAATCCTACCAGCCTCAGCCCCAGTCTCAAGATGTGTCTGAGAGGTACATGTGCATTTTCAAGAAGGTGGACGACATCGACTACAACAGGATTCCTCAGAGGATACCCACCGCCATGTGCAGATGTCCTCCTTGTCTGTGCAGTACTTATGATGACTTCTGATGCCTAGAGATTAAGGAGACATTTCAGGTGGCCTACAGAAACGCCTAGCCGGCAACGTCCTTACTTCGCGTGGAGACTGTAAACGTGACAATGTATTGCGTCTGTGCCATCAGCCAAACCTTTCAGGCCAAGAATGTAGGCGGCATGAGGCCACTCTTTCTACTTTAAAATCACTGCTTCTACTGCAACAACGCGAACTGAAGTCGGACTAATTATCAATTCTGGAAACAGAAAAAAATATGGGCCGCCGTCTGGAAGACGTTGAAGTAACGAGCGTTAGCTGTTCGGTAACGCCATCTGTCTTCCATGCGATGCATTACCGCGTGATTAGGCTACTTTTCCATACCTCACGGCAAGTTTCTCGGTTTTTTGGGGGGCCATTTTTTCTTACCTCAAGGCGGTAGGTGCCCGGTCGCCATGAGGTATGAAACTGTGAGCTGCGGAGTGCTGACTTTATGTCCGCCATGTTAAGCCTATCCATACCTAAATATTAATCTAATTAGGTGATACTGCTGTCCAACATATTCTACTCATCGAGCCCGCTACGTATATGCCATTAGTAAAATCATGACATCAGGTAATTAATTATAAGCAATTAATTTAAGCAATCTATAACTACATATAAGCTTCATTAGTTAATATTGGTGTCTAAAGTGTTATACGTATCTAGAGGATTCCAAATATGTAACTTGTTTTATGATTACCGCATTAATCACTGAGGTATGAGCAATTAAACATAGTCACGTGACTATTTAATTATGCCGTCACAAAATCATTGCCATCACCAATAAATAACTAATTCTCAATGAATCAATCACTAATCATACTCGCAAGGGTCAGGGCAAGGCGAGGTGGGTGTAGCGTCGAAAGTTCTCCTCGAAGCCGAGCGCTGAGCCATAGACAATAGCATGGTCCCTTAGAATCCACTAAACCTATATGAAAGAGTTATGGCTTGAGATAGCAAAGCAAAATCATTTTGGAGGTACTGCAGGGCCCAGTAAAGACGTACTTTCTGATCAGCGGCACAGGAAGGAGAAGTCGTAGTGTGTGTGAACACTAAAAGCGTTGACACCATCATGGCCTACAGCATTCCCGCTAGCCGCGTTCTGGTGCAATTTATTGAGTAAAGAACTGCAACTGAGGCACGTTCCACAAATTTCGCACACATACTGTGATAGCAAGGAATGGCATGTAAGTACACATGTGCATTATAATTTTTGAAAAAAAAAATCCCACAAGGAAAGCTTCAATGGATAAGGGTGCGGCGCTGCTTAAGGAGGCGAAAAGAATTTAACAGCGCTGAGACGGGACATAGTTATTTACGCTCTAAACAGTAATAATCTTTCTTGACGTATTAACATAAACAGATATATCAAATACAATAGACAGGTGAGTGTAGAACATCGTAGGGTTATTGATAACATTATCATGTATTCTTTTCATCGAATAAGATGTTTTCAAGGCTTTGAAAGTTGATAGCTTCTTGGGATAATTATCACACTGGGGTTTCACTTGTGCTAGTGGGCAGCCTAGTTTATTAAGCAGCACTTGGGAAGAGACATTATGAATATTGCATTAGACCCTCCGTTAATAAAGCAATTAAGATGAAATTAAAAAAAATGCTCTCAGTTGTTCCACACGACAGTAAACAATCTGCCACTCATTTAAACTGCACAGGCTACACAACTTTTTTTAAACTGCTGAAGTTACGTTTCGCCCCATTTATATATCAACTGTCAGTGCTACACGGCCTTCAGCAGTGCTTATTCGTCATGGCAATATAAAGTGTATATGACAATGATGATGAATTTTTATCGCGCAAGGGAAGCTATATGCTAAACAGCGCCATGGCATGAAGATTTTTTAAATTCTCAAGGCGGGGACAAAGATTCATTTTCGAAGCATTGCACCCCAGGCAAGAGAAACGTTTCTTTCCCTGTAAAACCATGTGGGTATGCGGCGGCACTGGGGATCGAACCCCGCACCTCCGGTAAGAAATACGACAATTACAGGAAGAATTTGAAAGCGATGACCGGTCGAACAAACCAAAATTCGCTGCATAATAGGCGAGAAAACTGAAATAGCATGAGCTCCCCGGTTTTTGTTCATTTCCGGTTTCCTGATAGAGCTTAAAACTACGTTCTTCTTAGAGCCGATCACAGATATTACCGCAGGTTTAGCCCCTTTCGCCATTCAGGGACCTGTTTTGTTTAGAGAAAAAAAAATTTAGCAGAAACTTCAAGAGCGAGAGATAAAACCAAATAGCCATTATATATACTCATGGTGCTCGGTTATCTAGCGCAAGTATAACTTCAAAGTACGCGTCGGCGTCCTTTATTTGCACTGAATTTTCCGCAACAAGTTTAGAGCAACACTTATATGCTTCGGAATGTGACAAGCATATTTAAAATCAACAATACCGTATGAAAAAAAAAAAATCACTTCAACTCAACTGACACGCTTTAACAGAATCGATCTGAAACGAGACGAATTAAGGAATGCAATCGCCCTTGGTTCATCATATGGTGTATAGATCGAAGCATTTGCACATTTGCATAAATGACGTCGCTTAAGACGCGCCTCAGCGCATAGGCGTACCTTTTTCTTTACTGCCTTTCTTCACCTCCGCTGTTTAATTATGCACTTAGAAGGCACCGCACAATGCTTTGAGGCGTATCGCGACCGCGAACATATCCCGAAAGTCCCTGCAGATTTAGCCATGACCAGTTCTCAAATAAATGCCGGCTGATGCCAAGCACTACACCTCGAAATGTTTCATACAGGGAATTTCGCTCAACTCAGGAAGCCTGATTAAAGACTCCACGCACCACTCAGACGATATATTACACCTACATGTTCTTGCGTCAACGCGTCGAATAGCTCACTTGAATTGTGCTGTGTCGTTGGGGATAGAGCGGGCTAGATTCGCAAGTCTGTTTGGAAGCACGAGTGGAGTCACAATAGAAAGTATATTTAACCCTTCGACTAATGATGACCTCTGTGTTTACGTGATAAGTAGAGTTTTCTCATTTTAGTGATGCAGTATTGCTTTGACAGAATAATATGCGTTAAACGTTTTCTACTTTAATGCAGAAATGACAAACAAATCGTTATTATGTCTAAAACGGCAGCTCCATTTCCTATTTCAGCTTCCTACTTATCTTGAGCAGCCACCCAGGCGATAATCACCAGCAGTCACAAGATACTCCGTAGCGAAAGACCTACTGCTTCCTCTTCTAGCTTTGCTGCTACTTGTCTCTCCCTGCCGGGAAGCGAATGTTGAGTTAACGACACAGACTTACAGCCCCGGAAGCAAGAAACATACGCCAGAAAGACTAGCGCACGCCATTGTTTGTTAATAGGGCGCGTCGAGGAAGCGAGGAGCCCCCAAGCCATTCATTCATGCCCGTGGATTATCTTCGAGAACATGCTCAGATTGTTTGACCAGCCACACCTCCTTTCGATGTCAAGCTGGCACACAAACCACAAAAAATAACGTATTTCCGCTGCCTGATAGCTGCGTCTCTTGATTTTCCCCTCATCCGCTGTAACCCTCCTCACTGCACTCCCACGCGGGTCGCTAGCTTCAAGACTGCGTCCTTCTTCTCGGCCCGGCCTTGTCACTCAAAATGCTAGTATGGAACGACGCCATGTTTCTTGCTGTGCTACAAATACCTGATGATCATTACGAATTTTTATGGCGCAAGGACATCTATGGGCAAATAGCGCCATGGCACAAGGTATTTTCGACTTCTCAACGTTGGGTGAAACACCCATTTCTCACAGGTGATAAAATGGGCACAAGCTTTAACCTGGTCTGGTGCTCAGTTTATTTAGGGTGAAATGGTTCATGTACCTGCAGTTAGAGGATGTGTAAGCTATGCTGTTGAATATGAAGTGACCAACTGCAAACTTTTTTTTGCCCTGTAAGTTGCATAAAGAAGCTGTAAAAGGGCCACTAGTTTACAATGAAGTATTGAGCAAGTCTAATGTACTTCAGCAAGCAAGAAGCAAGCAAGAAGAGCAGACAAGAAGAACGTGCAAGCATCCTTCCGGCGTCCTTACAAATTATAGTGTCCCCTTATGAGTGACGCTGGTTTCTGCCACTTTGAAAGGACCATCCCAAACTTGAACGTTGACATGGCCGAACTCGCCTTACCGACGTAGTTGAAGAATATGGTGACGAAATATGAATTCTTCTCGCGCTCTTCTCCTACAACGGTAGCAATGTTAAAATAGTTCACACAATTTCACGTTCTCAGTGTCGCCGACCTATACGGATGGGGCAGCGACCCTCTTTTTCACTCTGCGCAGGAAGCTCAGAGAGACGAAGCCTGCACAATGAGCATCCGAAGCGTAAACTTGGGCAGCACGTGGAAAACAGAAGCGCCAAACATGCACGCACACATAGGTACGCAGAAAGGAGCACACATAAACATCACCTTTACAAAAGATATCGAAGCAAAGGCAGAATTCACCAAACGCGTGTATGCTGAAATAATTTAGTATTCGCACACACTACGACGCACCCTTCTTGTGCCGCTGTTCAGAAATTACATCTTTATACAGCCCTGCAGTACCTCCAAAATAACTTTCTTTTGCCCTCTCGAGCCATAAGTGTTTCAAATAGGTTCAGGGGAGTCAAAGGGACCATCCAAAAGATCGTAGTAGTAGCACAGTATTAGATTTCTTGCCGCCATAGCTCATTAAAGAATCGCACCCCCCCCCCCCTCCCCCAGAAAAAAAAAAAAACCAGGACTGCAAGAACACTCTGTTTTAACGCAAATGAAACTTCGCTTTGTTCAACAATGGGGTTGAGGATATTCAATGCTGTATATTCAAGTCACTGAATTCTTGGTATATCTAGAACTTCGCCGTCTACAGAGAGAAGGAAGCGGAGGGTGCCAAATATCGCTCGAATGCTTATTCGTCTTGATCGCAGTGAAATGTTTTGCAGATTGGTTTTTCCCTGCCGCGACGATAAAGAGCCTGTGATACCTGCACGTTGCTCTGCGCCATGAAAGCGCATTTTCAAAGGCCTAGATGGGTCAGAAGCAACTGAATTCCTTGAAACCCTGGTTGACATTCATGAAAGCACCCATTTCCCATGTAACTGTACAACACTGGCCTCGAATGGTCGGTGTAGGTGGACATTGACACTCCTTTCTTACTAATATGGTGATGCTGGCTGCGTTGTCTCATAGTTTACCTTTACAGCTTATATTGTAATCATGCGGTTGACTTGTTCAATTCTAAGATTTAAGACTACGTTTGGAAAACGGAGCAAACAGCTTCCAGCAAGCGAAGCAGTATAGTGGTATATTTGCACCTACTTGCAATCCAGTCCCTTCCGTTCCAGAGCGAAGCTATCACACAAACGGTGTGTGTTATGTCCCGACCATGACAAGCGCAAACGACGTACTGATGGACAAAGTCATCCATAGTTACAAAACAGCAAAAACGCTGGGTTGATACGGAGCGAACTTGTAGAAAGACGGGCGTTCGGTTTTAAGGAAGATGTACACTGGAAGCAACAAGATCGATTTTGAGTACTACTTCTTTCTATGCTCGTTTAGAGTAAGCTATTGTTTAGCACTGCTTCAAATTGACTGCACTATTTGTCATGAACCAGTCACATCATTCGAGATAGAAACCACTGGCCGCCCACACACGTTCAGTCATACGTCACCAGATGAGCAGTCGCTAACAAACGAAAGAAACCCAGAAGCCAACAGACAAAAGAATTTGAGGCGTGGGAGTGTCTTCGACTACGCAAAGATATGAGCTAGCCTATAAGAGATGTCCATATCGGAAAAGGCGTGCACATCAGCTCGGCCGCTAGAAGGTCGCCTCACCACGGCTCACAGGCAGGCCTCAGATTCACGCATTTTTTATGGCGCTCATTTAACGGAAATTTAAAGTGCCACTTTGTCTCAAGCGCTGACGACCTAACTGGCAACGCGGATATACGATCGAAATTTGATCAGTTTCAAGCGAAGAGGAATTACGCTGCTCCTGAACACGAAGAGCCAAAGAGGACTTTGAAGCCAAAGGTCCAGGAGGTATTCAAACGTAATTTCTTCCGCAATTCATCTAGCTCTTCTGAACACTACACGGCAGGAAAGCCCTGGAAACGAACGCATTCAGGCGCACTATTTAGCCGATTCCTTCGAAGAATCAGCTATCATCATAATGTCAGCGGTGCTGCCGATTCTTCTTACCCTTAGCCTCACTGCTTGTCTAGCTATCGTACTTTCGGCAACATGTCGAAGATCCTGCGAGCCACAGCCCCAGTCTGAAGATGTTGGCGACAGGTCCACATGCACGTTCAAAAAAGTGGACGACATCGACTACAACAGGATTCCGCAGAGGATACCCACCGTCATGTGCAGATGTCCTTCTTGTCGGTGCACTCTTTATGGTGACTTCCGCTGCCTAGAGGTCAAAGAGACGATTCAAGTGGCCTACCGAAACCCCAAGCGGAGGACATCCTTATTCCGCCAGGAGACTGTGAATGTGACTGTGCATTGCGTCTGTGCCATCAGCCGGACCTTTCGGGCCAAGGATGTAGGTAGAATGAGGCCTCTCTTCCTTCTTTAAAATCGCTGCATCGTGTTTTTAAGTTGGGTGCGTTCGAATGCGATATTAGCATTAAAATTCAGTTTTTTCCTCCGAGTACTCTTTGGATCGGTATGTTTTTGCATAGTAACAATTTCTGGCTTGCAAAACTAATATGGGATCATATTTTACCACCTGCCTGCTATTTTTCGTCTTCTGAGGAGATGCGCAAGGTGTTAAGTCATCAAAATTCTGAATGTCGTGCCTTCGTATGATTGGCGAACGAAGGGTGAGTGCTCATTTTTAAATGACTGCGAAGGAGCACGTTATTTAAACCCGTTTGGTTGCAAGCGCACTACCTGGAGTCAACATGCTTTCACGATCCGGTTCTTTGAAGACCAAAGCTTGCGTTTTTGCATTATTTGTCTGTGTTAAAGCGTGGGTTATTTTCGTGTGCCATTTGGGCAAATTTTTAATTTTCGAAAGATGTGTACGAATTCGTGCGCAAATTTCTGACCGCGAACAATAATTTCCATTGGTGGCTTCAGAATAGAGCTACCGCTGTAGTTGGTTGGCCCACTGGGCATTACGGCTTCAGGAGTTCTTCTTCAGCGGTGTAAAAGTGTCGTGTAAAAGTGGTGCATAGTGTACCATGTGTTTCAGAGAACAATGTGATTCTCAAAAATAGGTTTTTCCTGTAAAAATATGGCTTTTGCGGCATAGTATTCCCCATGTTGGCGGACATCAGAAAGCCGGTGAATCGTTCTGAGTAGTAAGCTGATTACTTAACTGTTAATGAGTACCGTTTTATATATTATAGCTGAGCGCCTAGTTGCAATTAGAGATTTGGATCCTGTCGTTAGTAATAGCTACATCATCTTCCAGAATTTAGAAAACGCGATAGCCCTTAACGCTGTGGCTCGACAATATGTGTCCTTTTAGACTAGTTATGTGCACTGTAAATGTTACGTTGACTGCATGCTTTTCTAAAGCGCATGTAAGCATTTTGGTACAATGTTGCCAAATTTTGTGTAACCACAGCGCGGAGGATAATCACGTTTTGGAAACTCAAAAAACTGATATCGCCATTACTAATGACCGGTTAAAAATCTCTGAATTCTAAGCAGTTGCCAAGCTGTGATAGTTAAATAGCAAATTGTGAGGAAGTAGTCAACGAGCTTACTACTTAAGACAATTCACCGGATTTCCAGTGTCCAACAACAGTGGTAATACTATGCCGCAAAAGCAATATTTTTACCCAAAAAGCATTATTTGAAAATTACTCTTCCCTGAAAGACCTGGTATATTGCCGCCGTAGCCCTAATCTTTCTATCGCTCACCCTTTCTTTCCCTCTCCCGGTCATCTCCGTGTCCATTTTGTCACGCTAGCCGCAGCCTAGGTGCTTCAGGTTTCGATGCCAAATGTCGCGGCCTGCAAAATCTTTTGCTTCTATTGTTAATTTATTAATACTCAGCCAGTAATTTAATGACTAAATGCAGACGCTGACTGTCCCATGCGGCTGCCGCTCGTGACTACTAGATGCGATGACGAAACATTTGACGTCTACCTCGCCGCCATTTCCCAATAGTTCCCGGATCTTGGCGATTTCGAGACAGCACAACACAACAGTGAGAACTTCATGTTCCTTTTTGAAGAAACGCGTGATCCGGCATTGGCGAGTTTTTTCTGCATTCACTGCGGCTTACAATGCGAAAGGAATCACTACTCTGGAAGAGCACGCGTTCTCCTCTTACTTCTGGAAAGTTCCCTTTCTTCGGCTCTACGAGTAATGTGCGATCACATGAGGTGTGGATACCAATAATTTTCCAGGACCCTTCACTACACAAAAGAACTTTTAACTGGCAAAAATGCACCACATAACCAACAGTTACTAGGCGAGCGGCGCGCACTGTCAGCGCTTCAAACGTGCGACAAGTTCTAGGCAGGGACTCTTGCAGCCTGTGACACCTCCAAGAACACTGTATGAATAAGTGGGTACTGGCTTCCTAGGCCTGTTCCCCCTTTCATTCGTGTAGAAGAAGATGCTCTGCATATTGGTCTTCAACTATTCCCTTTATTCGGCGTCTGTAAGCAACGCGTATGTATACCGGGTGTTTCAGTGAACACTTTCAAAAATCTTTCAAAATGGGTATTTTGGGGGCATACATATATGAGTGTTTTTTTAATTAAAATAAGAGTAAAAAGGAAGGGAAAGATTTTTGTTAGCCCCAGCATTTGCCATCGATACTGTAGCACCTGAGCTGGGGCAGCGCAAATAAAGGATAGCAGGCAGAATGGAGAAATGAAATGAAAGAGGTGAGGGGACAGGAAGAGAGGATAGGGAGAGATGTAATATATACAAACTATTTACACAATAAGAAATGTGTCCAGGTTGTGCGCGTGATTAGTTCATGTTGGAGGAAATAAAACACACGCGCACAGAACTGTGTTGGCTACAACTGGAGTAAGGTGTTCAGTTATTAATCGTTCAAGGTAGAACTCGCGGACCGTTCGGTCACTTTTTGGGGTAAAATACCACATTTGCGGCATAATATTACCAGTGTTGCCGGACACCAGAAAACTGATGAATCGTCTTAAGCAGTAAGCTGGTTAAGCAATTTTTAATAATGAACTTTTTAACTATTAGAGTTAGGTGCGCCTAGTTGTAATTAGAGATTTGTAGTCGGGCGTTAGTGATAGCCATATCAGTTTTTAGAATTTCAAAAATGCGATTTCCTTCGCCGCTGTAACTCGACAAAATCTGGCTGCATCGTGCAAAAATACATGCGCTTTCGAAGGCATGCAGGCAAAGCAACCCCTCGAGTGCACGTAACTAATAATAAGAATAATAATTGGTTTTGGGGGAAAGGAAATGGCGCAGTATCTGTCTCATATATCGTTGGACACCTGAACCGCACCGTAAGGGAAGGGATAAAGGAGAGAGTGAAAGAAGGAAGAGGTGCCGTAGTGGAGGGCTCCGGAGTAATTTCGACCACCTGGGGATCTTTAACGTGCACTAACATTGCACAGCACACGGTCGCCTTACCGTTTTTCTTCCATAAAAACGCAGCCGCCGCGGTCGGGTTCGAAAAAGCCAAATTTTGTCGAGCCACTACGCCAAAGGTAACCGTGTTTTCGAAATTATAAAAACTGATATGGGTATTACGGATGACCGGCTACAAATATCTGATTCCAACTAGGCGCCAATCTCAATTAGTCAAATGTTAATTATTAAAAATTAGTTAAGTAGCTTACTAATTAAGACAATTCATTAGTTTACTGGTGTCCTGCAATGCTGGTGCAATGCATGTAATGCTGCATGCTGCATGCAATGCAACGCAAAAGCTATATTTTGACGCCAAAAAGCCTACTTTTGAAAATTTTGAAACTGTTCGCTGAAACACCTGGTGTATAAAACACAGAAAGAAAGAGGCCTAACTGAAAAAAAAAATATATTAAGCCTTGTAAGCACACAATGTATTCTGTAAGGCAGACTGAAATAATGAAGGGTTATAATTGGTTACAACCGGAGAGTTAAGCCAGTTTTAGCGTCACGACCGGTTGTGAATGGAGGGATCGGAGAACATTTCAGCACTGCATGAAACCGGGCAAACTTTGTGAAAATGGTCTAAGCACGATGATACATACAGATGTCGAATGAGCAGCTCATCGTGCAGAATATCGTGGTAAAACAATCGTATCAAACAGACATACAGCGTGAGGTTTCGACGGTATACAAGTGGTACAGTCGAACCTAGATATACGTAACCAGACTAGAAATGCCAAATACCTCGATATATCGATAGTTCGAGACATCAAAAAATGCGAGTAGCTAAGCTCATTTATAATATGAAATCAAGAACGCATTGCTTCTACGCTAGTGACGCGTTTCTTTAAGTGACGTGCCGGCCGCCAGCAGTGTACCGCTCTCTGGTGAGCTGGTAGGTCTAACCTGCTTCAATCGAAGCTACTGAGAACGGCGCTTGGAACTATTCATTGCCCGTCATCAGATGTTTAGTCCCGTTGCTAGTAGAATACAAATAAAATATTCCCTCGTTGAAATTTAGGTACAGTTCGCGTGTGCAGCACCTTCGGCAGGGAAGCACGCCATGCGTGGACCGCCTCTAGGCTTATGTTGCGTAGGCGTCGCAGCATGACCGCGATATGGCGTGCAAAATTGAGTACAAGAGACCCTAAGGCTATCTTGAAGCTCACGTCAAGTTCACCGCATCACGCGTTTTGCAGTGCCCGCTTTGCCAACAGGTGCGAAAGGCTGCGCAGCCGACGCGTCTCAAGGGGTAGGGTGGTGGATCCAAAGCAGCGATAGGTGTTAGGGCATCACCTTACATAGTGTATGCAGTATGAAAGGGGCTGGTGGGCGTCGATTTTGGAGCATGAAGATAGAGGCTTCTCGCTTGGGCTGGAGGCTTCCCTTCAACAGACGTCAAGCTGGTTGGAAAGTGTTGCTAGCTAGAAGGGCTTTCGCAGTACAAGGAGTACTGTATGATTGGCTGCATTTAAGCCTTCGCACATACTGCACGTTTCAGCATGCTCCAAATACGACTGAAATGCGTGACCGACGCATCCAATGAAATTTTGGACATGATAATATTTTATGCTGCGTCAGCGATAGCTTACTTATAGGAGCGGGCAACCATTGCCACACCCGCTGTAGATAATTCCTCATCCATAATGCCCGGCAACCTCACGTCAACGCGGAACTCACGATAGTTTTCGCTGCTTCGCGACGTTATTGTTGTTGCATGCAGTTGCAGTTATCAGCAGCAATCGAAGGCTCCCGACTCCACTGATCTAAACGTGGAGGTTGTGTTCCTCCTTTCGGTCCAGCCTTCACGAGGCCCAGATGCACCATCGCCAGAAAGTTTACCGTGTGATCTTACAACACGTGAGAAAATTACACATGTATGTTCTCGAAAAAAAAAGAAAAGGACAAAGTGAAAATTATTTTGAATCTTTCAACCTTATGATGTACAGCGACATGTTACGCCATAGTCCACTGCTACGTACACTTCAAAGTATCCACTTCGGAATCGCTAAAACCACTTGAACGCAATGGCCCTAGAAAGATCTTGTTTCTCAAGATCCTGGTGAAATTATACATGACTCGCAGGATAGGACTGAGACAAGAGGAAAATGGTATACTTAATGACTGTTGCTTTTTGCTCGTTCAAGACCTTCAGCGTTGTACTAGCACTAATTCCAAAGTTGTTTATACTTCTAGTCAGCATACATTCTTATCTGAAAAAGCAGTGTGAAGCGATTATAGTTGCAAACTCACATAAAAACATCGCTCAAAAGCTTGACACCACAAAAAAAAAACTTCCTATGCAAAAATCTACCGCCAAATTTCAGGAGCCTGTGCACCACCCCCGGTGTGTGTTAAGTACTCATAAGGCGTGGAAAGCCTCGTAACATCACGCTTACGTGTGGGCGTCAGTACACTTTTCAGCGGCAAAGTTGCGCATCAGAAGCAGGCATTCTGCAGTCTTGGAATCTCCGGTCAATTGCCACAAAAGCTAAACACGCGCGGTAAATCACCCATGCACAGTTGTTTCTGGCATCCTTTTGGCCAGCGAAGCTCATCTGTTTCTGCCGCAGCGGGTTCGAATCCTGGTCGCAGCAATATTTCTCTTCATTTATTTGTTTATGGTTTTGCCAAGGTCACCCTCAAGGTAAAGCTCCACGCAAACTCGGTGAGCCCGTTTGACCTCGTGAAGTCGTGGTTTCGCAATAAAATCCCACTTTTTATGCACTAGCTGCAGGTGGGATGCCTACAGCAGCCATTGATAGAGTGATTAGTCAGAAAATGCGGGCTGCCTGCACTTTCCCGACGTCAAATTCAGCACACTAACAGGCGGGCTGCCCACAAATGTCCTTAGATACGACCAATTCTTATATCAGATATCCGCTGGCTGCAATGAGCCTTACTGCGGCACGTTGGGCGACAATAGTGCACGCTCATATGTGATCAATTCGAGGAACCAACATGGGCTGAGTAATGATGTGCTTACCAGACAGATCAGGACTCGAGTGGGCCGCAAAAATTGGGCCGGCGAAGGTTCGCCCGACCTGATCTACCTGCCTCCGACGAACATACGCTGCCGTTTTTTCTGTTGCTACTGCGTACCGACCTGTGATACCAGTGGTTAAACCACATTCAGCTCGTGCAGGTCGAATCTGACAAATCGATGCCTGTGTCACACGGGCTGAAGGTCGAACAGAAAATTGTCCCCGTCTTAAAGCCACCTTTCTGCTGTGTAATAGTGCTAGCATGAAAAGCGGTTTTGCGTGCAATCATACAGAACTTAATGGCTTTTTGTGCAGAACTCCTCGAACAGGACGAATGAGGCTCTTCTGCCATGTTCACTCGTTCACAAGTTAAAGTGTGCCAACCGTGGGCATGCGATAAAAGTACCTGTGAATTGGCCAAGAGGCGACGTCGTTCGAAAGACATCGGAAGAGAGTGCAACGCTGCATAGCTCTCACGTAATTTTTTTCTCTTTGGAAAAAAGCAAGACTATTCTCTTGCCTAAGTTCCAACGTATTTTTAAATGTCAACTTTTTAATGAGCACATGAGAGCGCCATTTTTAAGAATAACGATTCGAAGTATTCTCTCCTGTCCGAGAATATTTTCTCTTCCAAAAAAGTAGAAAGGCACAATGTACTGGGAACATAATTTCCTATAGAGTTGTCCCCATAACTGTGCGGCTTCCTTATCTGACTCCACGGCACCAATACAAGCACTTCTTTGTATAAAAGCGCATAATTGCGCTTCTATCGAGCAAGAAAGCCGAATGTTAATGGAGACACATCTCCGATTATCACGGATTTCCATGGGCTCTGAAATCTGGGTTATCGGACTATCACAGCAGGTTGCAGGCTGCCACCTTGAAGTAATAGACGGGCTGACAGCAACAAAAATAGGTGCATGGCGGAACGAGAGGCATCAAGGGACAAAATACCAAGACTGTTCCACAGACTGACATAGATCACAATAGAAAGCAGTGCATTCAATCCCAACAAGGACCGAATATGGAAGCTAATTCTTTTTAACTTCACCCAAACCTCCTCTCTGCCGCTTTGTCGAATAGTCACATTTTGTCCTATACCCACTTTCTTCGATCATCGTCGTATCTCTCTCTGCCACTTCCCACGAAATCGAAAGTAGAGTCGTCGCCCACCCATGTTACCAACACGGTACAACATGACGTGGTTGGCCGTCCTCGTGCAAACCAAATAAACACGGAAGCACAGAGACAACACAATGGAGGCAAAGGGGAACCATTTCCGCTATGATCGCCCTTATAAAAGATGCCACTCCGTGAAAAAGCTCGTATAATCCCTTGGCCTCTATTTATCCTGCCTATGATTTAAATTGTTTCTGTGCGACGCTTTCAGCCAGAATTATTCGTTCCATGTTGCTTGAAGCACGGAAGACTGCTACATTAGAGATATCTTATATACCTGACTATAATCAATTGTTAGTGCGTTCGATCCGAAGAAAAGGAGTCGAAACGAGCAATAACCTCGAGGATTCAAAGCCATACTTTTCTCCGTCTGGGCTTCGTCTGTAGTGTGAAGGCACTGAGCGGAACGTAAGGCACCGAACCCAAGGCAACCGGATACTTTCTAGAAAAGGCTCCCCCAAAGCGTCAAGTACGACCACGATGACAGCGCTACTGCTCACTCTTTTGTCACTGCATCTCGCTGGACAGTGGGCGCCTGTATTCTCCAGAGGTTGCTCGATATCCTGCGATCCAGAGCCGCAGTGTGAAGCTGCACAGGGCAGATCCAAGTGCACGTTCACCAAGCTGCTTGATATCGACACGAGTAGGATCCCTTGGGTGACACCCACTGTTCAGTGCAGATGTCCTAATCACCTATGTTGTTCTCACGGCGACTTCCACTGCGCGGAGGTAAAAGAGACGCTGCAGGTTGCCTACACAGACTCCATATCACCGAAATCTTTGCTTCGCGACGGCCCCTTGAATATCACGATGCACAGTGTTTGCGCAGTGGGCCCTAGCCGTCGAACTCCCGACCTGGAGCCTATGATGGTGTGAGCCCTGTGACGACAGTCAAGTTAATTACTGGAATTACGTAGAATGAGGTCACACGTCACCTATTCAAGTCACTAAAACTGAAATTGTCCAAAATGCATGTTTGAATTGTGCTTGAATAAAATGTTTCTCTCTCAATTAGGCACAACCGGAATGCAATGTGCACATTAAATTTTAGTAGCCTCTGTTATTCTCATGTTATCTCGTAGGAGCCTCTCTTCCTTGTATTCTGAGGAAGTAATTCACTCATAAGAGTGTTGGAGTTTGTGTCTTTATGCTAGAGGCTAAAGAACACAGTAGGCGTCCACATACTCAATACGTAGACTCCATTTTTTTCAACCTTTCGGTCTTTAGCATCCCACTTTGTAGCAAGGTGCTTCGTGTTGCTTACTGCTGGCGGAAGTAGACATAGCACCGGTCCATTAGCTGACGGTAACTCTGAGGCGAGGGACAAAGGGCACAATAAACAATATTTGCTTGACAGCTTTTCGGGAAATGAAATCTCTGCTTATAAGTTTTAAAGAACAGCTAAGCACCCTTCAGAGTTGCTGCTAGACAGCCTTGCTATAGTTCCTGGTTTCTGAAAAGTAAAGATATCATGAAAATTATCAGGCAAAATTGGAATTCATGATGAACATGACGACAGTGATTAAGTTGTGAGAGCTAAGATATCAAGGAAGATATGTATCCGATTGTCCAGCATTCAAGCAAGTACAAGAAGGAAAGTGCAAAAAAGTGATAGTTACAGGTGCAAAAGCAAGATAGATAGCAGCTAAAGCGCAGAGTACCCAAAGATACGGTAGAAAGACATGCTACCTCTACCATTCGGTAGCAACGATGTGTCGGCGTGGAGATGCATAAGATTACAATGATCGCCTTCTTTGTAGACTTCTGAGTACCGCTCAGGTTAATTTTTAATTTCTTAATCTCATTGCCAACCTATCTTTCTGTCGTCCCTTGCCTTCTCCTGGAATCCTCTGTGTTACTGTGTTACCAGCGCATATGTACGCATATATCTACACAGCTGTACGCATATGTGCACTTTATTATAGAAAGCGCTTTACCGAAAACGGTTGGGGCTACTTAAAGAAAGCTTCTTTAACATGTTGATTAACATATTCACCAGCGATATATATATCACATGAAAGCTAAAACGAGCTTGCCAGCAAGCTGAGTTACTAAAATATAACTAATGTTTAATTAATATTGCACTTACACGCCATTTCAGTGTTAACAGCTAGCAAATTAGTACTAGTCATATAACGTTTTAGCCTTTGGAAAAGGCAAATCTCACCTGCGCTGCAGAGCAAGCAATTTCGGTCCTAATAAGGGAGTAATTACTCATTGGCATCCACCCAAGCGCAGCCATACGGCTACAAAGGAAAGCTATACAGCTTTCTCAGAAACTTCGTAGTTAAAGGAAAATTCGTCCTGGTCCTGGGTCGAATCCGAGACCACCGCTTCACCAAGCAGTCGTTATACCAACTGAGCTAACCGGTACAGCAAGCTTATGGTAGGGTGAGAGCGAATTGATCAATAACTCGAAGTGGGAACAGTGTTGGTCAAACTGTATTGGTCTCCTAAACATTTGGCCACGTCTGGTCCTGCACACGCATACGTGCGGCTTATATGGTAAATATGACATTCTCTACTATGATGATTCATAAGCTTTAGTGGAAAGTAGGATCGTCATTTGCCCGAGAGGCTAACATTCATCATATGGGTCTGCCTAAAAAAAATTGTAAAATAAAGGCCCTCAGCCTACACCGCATACACACAACAGGCTTAAACCGATTGAAACATAAAAAAATTCCAATTGAGAACAAGTGTTGTTTTTGCACCCTTAGGCAAACAATGAAAGAATTCGGGGAAATTGCTACGCATAGCCGCAAATTTCCATTCCGGGGTGCTGGCCCGGGCAGACTCCCCTGATCTGGCCTGAGGAAAGGATGGGATGGAATCTGGGAATGAGACATGGGCTATCAGGGTGGGATTATGAGACTTGAGTAGAGAATGGGACAGTGTGGATTTTCTCAAGTGATTCTGATATAGTCGAGCTCCTTTTCAGAACTCCGCTAAGGAGGGGGAGGAAAAGAACTTTAATGGAACAGGAGATGTGTGCCTGGTTGTCGACCTGTCATGCTACCCCAAGTGAGGGTGAAGAGAATAGTAGAGAAGAGGTTGGTGAAAAAAAGTAAAAGAGAAAAAGAAAGGGTGAATGGTGAAATTTTTGTCTATATTTGCCAATAGTGTGGTCCTCTGGATCTAAGGGTACTTCAATACCACAGAGAACTTTGGCAGTGTCTACGACCTTCCTAGACAGATTAACCTAAGAGGGGCGACGACCAAGGTCCACTCTCCCAAGACAGGTTCCATCACCCCGGCCGTCCGGCTTTCGTCTGGCGCCACCCATTTTGTGACAGCTTTTCAATGGCAGCTGCCTTCTTTTCAAGCCAAAAAACACTTTGCATCGCCGCAAAGCTATTGTGTACCGCAGAGAAGCCAAGAAGTGCGCTACGCTTGGCACTCCTGGAAACCCGCCGATTCAGATACACTCTGTGTAAATTGCGGGATTTTGTCTTAGACCAAGCTTTCAACACGAGGCAGTTCAGGTTATAAACGAAAGTTTTAGCCATAAATTATCGTATGCATTCGAAAAAAAAAAAAGATTCCTTTGATTGGAAGTGCTGGTCTTAACAGACAACAGATGGCGCCACAACATTCGAGGGAGGGTTTTTCGTTGCGAATGTTTCCAGACAGCCTTGGTGCAGGCGGTTCCCTAGTAGCAAGGTTGCGCACTATTAGCGATAGTACTGTGCTTGCTCTTAAGTGCAGTCCAAACGGCCAAAGCAAGTGGATTGAACGAACGCCCTGTCTACCCGCGGCGCCCGGCAAAGCTCCAGCTTGCAGCGGCAGGGGCTTTCTCTCATAGCTTCCAAACTTTGCAGAGAAAGGCTATGGACTTTGGCGCTACTTTGTGGACGCTGATGTTCCGCCGCCTACCACATCCCCCTTAAAGCCAAAAAAAAGACGTTATTTCCTGAGCCTGGCAGTTTCAAACCTTGATATAGCTCTACGACACGATTCGCGCTATCGGAAAGGATTCAGCGGGGAATATGGCAAACTCACAAGCCAGTTTCAGCGCTAAATATTCCACCTCTCACAGTCTTCGGTCCAAGTTGCGCATTGTAACACCGCGAAAGCAACTGTTTTCGTAATTTAATTTGCTAGATTTTTTTCAGGAAACCTTATGTTTTCCCTTCGGGTACTCAGAGTTTACCCCTCAAAGGTCGGCTGCCTGCAAGGCCGGTGGAGCTGTGTCTTGACCATTTGATTGGAAACGCATTCTGTAGGTCGCGTTCCTCATGGTGGCCACTGAAGTGCATATGAATGCGACAGCAGCGCCTTATGTAGATATGCTATTCCAGTGTGGCATATTAACGCGAAAGCATTAATTGGCTATGCCGGCGATGCCGTGTGCGCAAAATGTGTCGGCAGCTGTTGTGTCGTTCTCAGAACAGCTAAGAACAAACGAATAAATGAAATCGATAGACCAACTTGTGAGCGTGATATGCGACAATTTTGGTGTTGATAGGATGATTAGTTAATTAGAGCCAGAAAAGTCGAAAACTGTCGAAATAGCGCTGACGTCGATATAATGAGTGGACGGAAAAACAACCTTGGAAGAAAAAATAGTGGGAAAATATGCAAAGGAGTCGAAATAAAGTGAAATAGATTGACATGTGTTCGATGAGTGATAATTGATCGAACAAAATGTTTGATTGACATAGAGTAATTAAATATTTAGAAGCAAAAGCCGTTGGGCGACTGAATAGGCTGGATGGGGATATATTACGTGGACGGGAAAGCAGCATTGGGCGCGAAATTTGAAAAACCAAATTGTGTGATTCATCTAAATAGAGATTTAATTACAGTAACTGTGTGAACCTTCTTATGAAATGCATCATAGAGGAAAAGGAGGAGCAAAGAGAGGTGAAGAGTTATCCTCAAAACACACGCGTTCGCATTCCTCTAAGTAAACATACTTAAGTGCCCTCAAAATTTTTCAACGACAAGACGAATGCACGTTTGTTATGTTGATTCGTCCAACTATAGGTTATCTTGTGAGGTTGCATCGAATTAAATGAAGTAAGCCCTGCAGCAATAATTTTATTAATTATCGAAACCCGCTCATTGCTTTTTTAAAAATCGCTTCAGTGGGCCTTAAGTCCTCCCATCGCATTCACACACTGCAGCGTTGCGCCAGTGTTACTGAGTATGAAAATTTCGCAGCTGTTAAGATGGGGCAAGCAACAGAGAATTTTTGTAAGACGCGAGGCGAAAACCGCTTTTTCTTACTCTGAGACCTTCTAGCGCAAGAACAATATATCTCAGCGCTACAGTCATCCATCCATTTTTGGAAACGTCGAGCAGGCCCCTAGTGCCCGTTTTCTTATGTAGAGTTTGTCATTCGCCTACTTGATTACTGTGAGTGTTGCATTCCATGTGGGCGCTCTATGGCTAGAAGGCTTGACAAAAGTTTTGAATGCTTCAGCTTGTAATTCTTTATCTCCTGCTTATTATTGCACGAACATTTTCCGAGAGCCCAAATTGCATGTCGCACAGATTAGCGCGCCAGCAGTCTTGCGTCCGAAGTCAGGAATTAATTGTCGGTCGCATTTCAAGAACTCTGTATCGGTCACAGTTGGTCGAATGCTTATTCTGCAGCAGATAACCTCTTGTACTAAATCGAGTTAAGCGAAATACGTTTTTTTCAGTGTTTTTAGCGTTCTGTCTTCATTGAACCTGTCGGCGTGTGAGTGATGACCCGATCACGTTGACGAAACATTTTGCAATGCCACGGTTTGCAGAAACCGTGGTATTTTGAAGTTCTTTGAATTATTTTATCCGCTGATCTATATCAATGACCCAGCTTCTGATGGCTTGCTAGTAACGATCACCGTTTATTTTGGAATATAATCTGCGGGAAATTCCGTACAGTTAAAAATCGCGCATTGCTACACATAGCATTTCTGCCCATATTGTGCACCTTACCACTGAGTATTGCGTGGTGAAGGCGGAGAATCTAGGAATTTTTTCCGCCAGAGCTGATCCCTCACGGTGATACACCTTTGCGAACTACAGTCATATGAAGGACTTCCTGCAGGCTAATGAATGATGACAATGGTGATCGAAGACCGCCATCAGACATTCTCGATGCTTGTTCAGAATAGCCACGAGGAAGATATAGAGGTGCATTCTTCGCTGCACTCTTAGTGAACTTATAAGGGGGAGGTGGGAGAATTGATTTATGGTACCCTGTGAGATAACAACGGGAAAAAAATTTGAGGCTCATTGCACCCCAGAACTTTTGCGATTAACGTTTAGTCCGTAGAGATGCGGAATGTGCCTGATGTTTCTTGCAGTTAGTCTGAAGTGATTGTTGGTCTTTTAGTGACTAGCGGTTCGAGCAACGCAATTAGTCTCGATAAGGATAATTTCCGGCCCTTTTTTAATCCTTCGTTGCCTAGGGTATAATACTGCATGTCTGGTGACAGCTAAATGTCTGCGTTTATTTTTTTTCCCACTCCGTTACACTTCCTCTCAGCATTCTGCTAACCACTTACTGTAATGAATTTAGGTCATGTTTTATGAGGGGTTGACTAAGGTAGCCGACGTGGCAGAGTTGAGGGGGACGCGAGTTCAGAGTTTCCCCTTCCCAGGAGGGTTTTTTTTCCACGCTCCATGTTAACTCCCATGTTCACCACCTTGTTCACCAATTTGTTGAAAGCCCCCGAATTTTGGGACCCGTGTCGTCCCCTGTGAACGTAGGAATCATATAGCCTAGCATTAGTGCACTAGCTCCTAACGTTCCGTCGTGAGAATTCTATGACTGCGGTAGCGACATGTTGGTCCTTTCTCCTCTGGTGCAAGGGTTAATGTCTCGCACCACAACTTCAGCAAAATCCCACCGCTGCCACCACTCCTGACAACCCTGCCTGTCCGGGGTCGGTCACACAATCTGCGGGCCTTGCTGAAGCGAGGAGAATTGAGCCAACAAGGCGGTAACCCGGCAAAACATTATTTATTCCCCTCTGCCTGAAGGCGAAACTGGTGGTATGCTCACCGCTGGCTTTTAGAAGACCTGGTTGTTGGTCCGGCAGTTCGGGGCTCCGCTCCGCTCGTCTTGCATCGGCGGGCCGCGGCTGCTTCGGCTCTACTGTGGTCTGCCTCTCTTCCCAGCGTCTCGGCTGGCAGTGCTGTGACGGGTCGAGGGCTCAGGATTCTTGGGCGTCTCAGCTGGCGATCACTTTGCTACGGTCCCTGAGGTCTGGCTTCGCTGACTGTAGACCAGCGCGATATGGCGTCCGTTCGCCTCGCCCGTCTCTGCTCGACATTTTTCCCGTTTTCCCTTCTGGCTCCGCCGCGTCTATCCTTGAATTCCCTTTCTCTCTCTCGGGTAATCCTCGCCCAATGGTTCTTCGCCGTCGCTGCTCATGCAGCTGACCAAGGCCACCCGCCAAATTCCTAGGAACCCGTGGCCATTACGATGGTAAGGCCAATGGCCTCGTTGGAGATGTGTCGAAAGGGATCAGGTGTCCCTCTGAGGGCGACGCTTCCCTGGAGTCAATGTCTCGCCTCCTCTGCCAGCAGTCGTTCGGCGCCATCTGCCAGCCTCTCCCGCCACCTCGAGCCGTTACGCCGTCTGTCGTGTCCGCTGCAAGTAAGGGTCTCTGTCGGCCTGCACACACAAGTGCACAAACGTGACCGTCTAGGTCGATAAATTTGAAGACAGGCAAAATTTCTTTGGCGCTAGTCGGCGGAGTGAGTTCTTTTCAGCATGCCTGGGCCTTCCGTATGCAGCCCTTCACACCCCGCAGATACAGCAAGGCGGTTGACAATTAAAGAAAGATGGAATGCTCAGGAGTGACAGTTTGCAAGAGGCAGTACATGGGCAGTGGCCGAGACAGCGGCTAAAATAAAGCTGTTTGATAGCCTACAGTAATGTGCCTAACGATTGAAAACAGCTAAGAGGTGCCAGTTATTCCCACTCTGAAATAAGAAGAGCGACACAGTGCAAGTGGAGTTGCATTAGGCTGCAAATTCAAATTCATTTTCCAGCTCAACAAGCACAGGAACAAGAGTTGCAGTCTGATCAGTGCTGCGCCTGCATTACCTTTGCTAGAATGCGTGTGGGCTGTGCCGGGTTCTGTTTTCATGCATACACAGCAAGTGGTGTCAATAAACAAACCCTTATAGACTCATTACGTTGCATCATTATAAGCACTCTCATGGTAACAATGGTCTATCAACATTATCTACTTAGTCTTCTGTTTTTGCCTTCTCAGCTCGAGCGTCCGCGTATTATTTTTAGCATCCTCTTTTCAGTGGTGTGCACCATTACATGCGAGGTACAACAGGCGGATATAACAAATGGCTGAAGAGTTGGAATGAGCACAGGCATTTATTGTATACACTACGACAACCAAGTATCCTCACAAAAAAAACTGTTCCACAAAAAGCGAACAGAACATGGACACTATAAGCATATGAGAGAGTGGACAAGAGCACGCATGAAAAAGGGAGGCCACTAACTTGTGATCAAATGCTTGGGTGGCTTATATGTCCATGCAACGCCACCACATTCATCAGGTGTACACTGCTACGTACCAAACCACAGACCAGATCTCTTAGAACAATTGATCCAAGCATGTCATCAAACTTTTCTGTTGTGTGAACAATGAAAAGAAATGAGCCCTAAGGCATTTCCTTTCTTACGGTACTATGCAGCCTACGGAAAACTCACTTGTTGCGCCGGTGCTGTCAATTTTGTTTCTACAAAATTCTATCAAATCATTATCACCGAGAAGCATATGCTGACATAGAAATCGCCCCAAAGTGGCACCTTTATTGGTGATGTCCTTAGGCTTTCCTCCCTTCTAGTGCTTTGTTATCTAGGATTGTCTTTTTAAAATAGATTTGAAACTGCTTCCTAATGAGTATTATAATGTTCATGGTTAGTTTCAGAACTTTGTTGCCTGCTCGTCTGCAAGTTCCGCGACAAACACGCAATATTTTGGAACGCTTTATAGGAATGAAATGTCTTTTCTTGAACACTAACACAAAACAGAAGCCTGACGAAGTAAATCGCCTGATTTCACGCTCGTTGAATATTATTTCAAGTTTGGCCACTATAAAAGTAAATGTCATTGGCACGAATCACTATTCGCAGGGTGCGAGACACACGTGATAAAAGGGTCGGCATACAGCGAAGCGACAATTACCTCGGATTAAAGGGGAGGGAGCCTGAACCCTGTGTAACTTGGCGATGGGAAGTGGCGACGAATCCGGGCGACGACGCAGGCGGGCAGCACTACTCTGTTGCCTCTTCCCAGCCTGCCCCAAATCCAGTTAGTGAAGAGGCGGTACGCGACAAAGCGGTTTTACCTGAAAATAACAAGCGTTACAGCGAGTCACAAATGCGCGTACCTTTCATGCGACGCTTCCGCACTGCTGTAGTTGACCTTAGTGAAACACTGCCTACTTGTTCATATCGTCGTCATGCTTTACGTTGTCTTCGTTTTCATCAGCCAGAGCTATGTACACAGCCCGCAGTACTTGCGGCGTGCAGCATACGCTCTCGAAGGCGGGGTGGCCGATGATGCCGCCACCGCCTTGCTCATTCACCACCTGTGGTACGCTGCGGCAACAAAGCTGCTCGTCGACCGTCGGCATGCCCTCACAGCAGCCGCAACTGCACCTGCGAAAGCGCCGATGCAAACATGAAACAGAATTTCATGAAAGAAGTAAACTTATGTGCCTTGGCGCGCAAACTAGAAATCCGCTCGTCACGGAATGCGCCATGGAACGCTGTCGTCTTCGATTCCACCGGAAGAATCCGTGAGCCCGCCGACGAGTCGCTGTTGTCGTCGAACTGCGGGTCTCGAATTGGTGTGAACGCGTATGGCTCGAAACCCATCGTGGCGGTAGCTTCACGCAGCCGCTTTTCGAGCTCCGGATCCATGGGAAAATCGCAAAATTGCGGACTACGTTGATGTGCGTAACAGAGCGGCCGTGGAAATACTGGCTCGCCACCGGAAGTAGGCAAGCCGAGCCGACCGACGTGACGTTTTCACAGGCGGGGCCAGCAGGGCATAGTCCCGCCCTGTTTTCTTTTTTTAGACGGAGTTTCGGCGGCCATGAGTTGAGGGGAGATAAGAGGGGAAAGGAGGAACATTACTTTTAATCACCGATATCTTCGGTGTTAGTGAGGCTGGCGTAAAAAAGCTTGCGGTGCGGTGACGTGTGGTGGAACCTTGGTGGTAACCTTGGTGTTTAGCTTTTTTCGGCTTCTTTAGGATCGATGACAAAAGAGAAGGGGGTGGGGCAAAGGGACGACGCGGATCTCACTTCATATTTCTACAGAAAAGCGACGCAAGCAAGGGTTTTTTACTCATGCTCAAAGCTCTTACAAAAAGAAGGATGAAAGCACATTACCTTAAACCTTTCCGTTCTAGCATATATTAAGATTGCTAAAGCAGGCTTCCAAATACGCTGCCAGTGGCGTAGCATTTTGGACGCAGGCGGCGATGTGCTACGTCACACTTGCGATAATCTGACAAACAGACGAGGTTAGTGAACTGTGTGCTTGTCATGATGTAGATTAATTGTTAATTGTTTTTTTCTTCAGATGAAAGATACTGTGACGAAAGTAGAAGAAACGACAATCACGTGCCACCGGCGAGGTACGAACCCACGGCGACCACTATAGACTACGATGCTCCACCAATTGAGCTAAGGCGAAGATTGTTTGACCTTCTACTATTAAGCTTATCCGTGTCTTAAGTGTGCCTATCCTTAAATGTGTTTTTCAGCGCCATCCCCAACGATATTAGTGAACGTTGAAGCGCTCACTATAACTCGTAATTCAAGTGAAGAGGGGAAAAGATGTGCGAGAACATTTTTGTTGCAAATACATTCCACAATGCAAACTCAGAAAGCCTCCTCTAAGCTCAGTTGATGTAGCATTGTACGTGATATTCGGAGGTAATGGATTCGGGTCTCAACAAGCAAATATATGGCTATCTTTTTTTCTAGTTCATTATTAAACAGGTTTCATTTAAAACTGACTAGACTAGTATCCCACTGATTCACACCACTATTTCAAGAAATTCTCTTACGTTGTCGTTGGCTTCAATGGCTGTTGGCTTCTTTCATATGCATTACTTGACAAGTTAGAGCCGGACCTGCCTTCTGACGATTACAGGTAGACAAAACTGATTACGCAGAGAATAAATACGCATACAAAAAAGCGCAGATCAGTAGAAGTTAATGCCTAATGCGAACGATGCTGCAAGTGCAAGTCTCTTGAATACCTTTGTAACAGCAGTTATTTGATAGCACGTACACTATCCTCTCCTGTATGACCAAACACGCTCCGCCTCTTATTCTTAGGTGCAACTTGATTCCTGATGTTCTGGCGTCATGTGATCTATCAGCGATCATATAAGTTGCCGGATCCCAACACAACGTCACCTGCAGGGCGCTCTTTTGATGACAACACTGCTTAAAGTTAGAAGGGGAGGGGGTTCTCAAGCATTCCCGAGGACACCCCCCACCCCCACCCCCCCGGACCAGTATTGACACGAGATCTGATACCGCCCGTGCTAGAATGTAGGGACTGCATGAATGCGAGGGAGGTAACAATCTTTATTCTTCTTGTTAGCTGTTGTCGGAACATTTCTTCTCTATCTTTTCTCCATCGAAGAATCATTAACATGTTTCCTGAACTTGAGAGCAAGAAAAATAAAAATTCGGCAGTACCACACGAAGGCTCTAAGAAAAAGGGAAACCTGTGCCCTCACACCACGAGTCCGTCCAGAGCTGGACACCCAGCTCCATTGCTAACAAACAACAACAAGCACACTGCCAGAGGGAGGGGATCGTTTCTTTCAGGTCGGTCATAAATTGAGCAAACAAAAATTTTTAACCAATATTTCTCTCCCATGTATAAAAAGATGTGCAAAACGGGCTATCAGCCCGCTTCTCTCTCTCTCTCTCTCTCTCTCTCTCTCTCTCTCTCTCTCTCTCTCTCTCACTATTTTCATTTCCACCTGTGCTCGAATCACTGGACACAACCCTTCGATGCAGCCAGAGTTTAAGGACTGGGTGGGAACCCCACAGAGGGCCTATATAGGGTTAGAATAAACCATTGCTATTGCACTGCGAAACCCGTTTGACTATCATTTTTGAACACAAGAATCGCAAACGCTACTACCTGCAGTTAATCATGGCCACTATCTGGCGGTTCCCCCCTGTGGAATCGGAGCCGTCCCCGTCCTTTGCGGATACCTGACTCGTCTTCTTGACTTTCCTTTAATGATGATGAAATAACTTTATTTGCACCCGTCAAGAAATCAGAGGGCGAAAAAGACGAGTCTTGACCGCCGTCATCTTCCTCCCCTTTCAGCAGGCTGGGATCCCTTGGGATTCAGCGGTGTCCAGGGCCTTTAAGGGAAGTCGCAGGCTGCAGCAAATTCCGACTGGCTTTTTGCAGTCCAGGCAAGTTCTAGGGTCATTTACTTGTCTAGGAAAACATGTGCCATGGTAATTATGCTGCGGGTTCAATAACAGTTAACGTAGAGGCCAACAATTTGCGACAAAAATTCTTAAAAATTGTTCCGCTAAAGATGCGGTGTGGATGCGCAGTACGGGTACAGGCAAGACGTTTTAAATAAACCTAGCTAATTCAATCCTGCTTCACACCTTTAGCGACTTCAATCATATTTCACACTGTTGCCGCTGCTCCATCAGTAAAGTGAAGATACTGGCCACATCATTTTTGTTTTCAACCTTCGTCCATGTTCCACCGTTCATCCGTGAGACCTGCACGGAGTCTCGATGCAGCGTAATGACGACGAAGATATAGAAGAATAACACATAATGAACCTCCTGCATACTACGCTTGTTAACGATGAGCCATCCGCAGCCATTCCGCTTAGTGCCTACGCAAGGAAAACCCGCCATTCCATGAATGCAGTGCAATGTGTGGGCACCGCGGCTGCAGAGTGGCTCGAGGCCATTTGTTCGGGAATTGAGTTACCGAATAGTAGGGCCCTATTCGATGCATGGGGCGTGGCTTGGGGGATGAGCCACGCTCTGCACTGCTTTGATGAGGCCACATATCTTAGCATATTTGCCGATATCTTCCCAGTTGCCGTTTGCTCAGGCTCTACGACGCAACATTGGAACTGTTAGACGACTGCTACACATCAGTTCAAAATGTAGTCGTGAAACTCCATCGCTTCTAGCAGGGGCGTCCTTGGGCGCATATCTTGCCTCATTGCAGGAACTTCGGCTCACAGTGACGTTGCTGCGTGTGTGGATGACTACCACATTGCTAAAACAAGCACCGAAGCTTCGCGACAACCCTTGCTTATGGAAAGTATCTCTCTCAAGTGGTAAAGCGCTCTCACTGCCACAAGAAGCGGAGAAGGAGCGTCTCGGCTAGCCGATTAATTATCCGCCTGCAACATCTATAAAAAGCTCAAGACCTCAGCGCGGCAAACAGCCACGTTACGCAGCTTTCGCGCAATAGTTGTTTTCGACGCGTAATAAAGAAACACTAAGCAATCCGGAAAACCACGAGGCAAGAAAAAGACATGCAGGAAGCATCGTAAGGTAAGGTTAGTCGTTGCCAAACGGTGTGCAAGTACTGCCCCTATCAAACGTATACAGCCCAAGGGGTTTGCTTGTGCGGCCTGCGGCATGCAACGTTATGCACCCTCAGCGACCGTAATCTATCGAAAGGGGATTGGCTTCGCTTCCCCAATCCTTCTGCGCTTTGGACTGCTATAGATGTGCTTCAAAGCCCCGATAAACAGCTTGGAAGCAAACCCTTTCGGCTGTACACTTTCGACGGGAGCTGTACGCCCCAGTCTACAAGCGCAACGTTCCAGACTATAAGCAGAATGAAAAAGTGCTACAGAGGCGTTGAGGGCTTCAAACATATCCAAAAATCTGAATTACCTTTATACCAAAAAGATTTTTAGGAATTGATGTTTGATCTGTACTACGCGTTGAGAACCCTGTTTAAATGGTGTCCTTTACAGCTTACTCCGAACTAAAGCGTGCTAATTACAGCCTCCTTCATCTGAGGTTTCCATCACCGAAAGGTACAGTCTTGGTCAAAAGTCTTAAGGCCACAACGTTCAGCTGCAGCGAAATGATTGTTCCTAGTATGCTCAGTGCAGCAAATCATTCAAAACACAGGTCAAGCAGCAATCCTCTCTACCGCACGAAGAAACCGTCTGCTAGCATTTCAAGGTCATTCTGTCTTTAATAGTGTCGTACTGGCTCTGTTATGCGGCTGAAACGAACATCCTTTGCCCTGCAGACATTTGACAAAGACTGTACTTCGCAGCATCGGCACTGTTTCGAAGCCCATCATGCTGAAGCGCTGTTATATATGGTCTCATGGCAAGAATACTCTAAAGACTGGTCTCCAGGCGTCGGAGGTGGGCCCTACCGCCTTGCAATGATTTCATAATACGATGGCGCCACATGGACTGGCACCGGGCTTGCACGCTAAATTCTTTCGCTTTGTTTGATGGCAGATGGGCCCTGCCAGAAGCATAAGGTCCGCGTGCGGGTTGGGGGAGCCGTGCTACAGCGGCTACTCTTCCCAATGAAGAATAGAGTACCCAAGAGTTGCAACGTGCCCAAGTACAACGCTGGCATAGACGTTTCCATGCGAGCGATGTTAGGCGTATTGAACGTACTCACCGGACGACATACGAGAATGTTGTAGCACTCGGAATGAACCGGCGACATCTGCATGAGGCAGGTTTCCCCATCGGCGGACGCTGGGTTCACAGCCAAACTGTCGAATATTCGTGACCTTGAACTGTTCACGGCAAGGCCTTTGCAGCTCGGCTTGGATTGGCTGGGGATTTTCCTACCGTGTGAAGCCTCCGTCTCAAGGCGCCAGGCTGACAAGCTGTTGAATATGCGGCTGTGCGTAATAATAATAATAATTGGTTTTGGAGGGAAAGGAAATGGCGCAGTATCTGTCTCATATATCGTTGGACACCTGAACCGCGCCGTAAGGGAAGGGTAAAGGAGGGAGTGAAAGAAGAAAGGAAGAGAGAGGTGCCGTAGTGGAGGGCTCCGGAATAATCTCGACCACCTGGGGATCTTTAACGTGCACTGACATCGCACAGCACACGGGCGCCTTAGCGTTTTTCCTCCATAAAAACGCAGCCGCCGCGGCCGGGTTCGAACCCGGGAACTCCGGATCAGTAGTCGAGCACCCTAACCACTGAGCCACCGCGGCGGGGTCGGCTGTGCGGAGAAATTTTGGGATTCGTCATTAGGGGACCCACCGGGGAGACTGCTACAAGCGGGAGAGTATGTCAGCGTCAGAAAAAGTTGACTAGAAAATTGAAAATTGGTTTTTGCGTAAAGGAATTGGCGCAGTATCTGTCTCAGATATCGGCCGACACCTGTACATCGCCAAGGGATAAAGGAGGGAGTTAAAGAAGAAAGGAAGAAAGAGGTGCCGTAGTGTGGGGCTGCGGAATAATTTAATAATAATAATTGGTTTTTTTGGGGAAAGGAAATGGCGCAGTATCTGTCTCATATATCGTTGGACACCTGAACCGCGCCGTAAGTGAAGGGTAAAGGAGGGAGTGAAAGAAGAAAGGAAGAAAGGGGCGCCGTAGTGGAGGGCTCCGGAATAATTTCGACCACCTGCGGATCTTTAACGTGCACTGACATCGCACAGCACACGGGCGCCTTAGCGTTTTTCCTCCATAAAAACGCAGCCGCCGCGGTCGGGTTCGAACCCGGGAACTCCGGATCAGTAGTCGAGCGCCCTAACCACTGAGCCACCGCGGCGGGGCCAGAATAATTTCGCTGGAAATGAAAAATGAAACGAAAATTGATTTTTAGGAAAGCGAATGGCACAGTATCTGTCTCACATATCGGCGGACACCTGAAGCGCGCCGTAATGGAAGAGATAAAGGAGGGAGTGAAAGAGGAAAGGAAGAAACAGATGCCATAGTGGAGGGCTCGAAATAATTTCGACCACCTGGGCATCCTTAACGTGCGCTGACATCGCACAGACGTCGCTGGAAAATCGAAAATTGGTTTTTGAGGAAATTAAAGGGCGCAGTAACTGTCTCACATATTTCGGGGGACACCCAAACTCGTTTACGCATTCTGAATGCAAAGGCTAAGCACCACCCCATACCTACCCGTAGGTTCGTGAGGTCTTTCGTTGTGTTGCTGCTGCCAAGACCTGCATGTCCCTCTCATTTCCTTGGAATTGCCAGTGAAAACAATAAATATATTTTCTTGCATCACAAACGCGAGAAGCATTCTGTTCGTCCTCAGCTTCTTCTTCATTGCATTTATATTTCTCAGTGTCAGAAACAATCGTCAAGAAGAGAGCGTCGCTTAACTGTTGATTGCATCGCTTTAGGAACCGAGGTATCAACTTTTTATGAATGGGGACAATGCCGGATCTTGAAAAGTACAGGATGGAAAGAAATCTCATAACCGTTCTCTTTGTTTGCTTACGTGGCACTTGGCCCATGGAAGTGAAAGAAGAAGAAGGTAGAGCGCTGCGTACGCAGGAGCACAAAAACACTAAATTCACAACACACGGAGAAATCTGGGAGATAAAAGATAGTCTTCGACTGCCTAACTCTAATGCCCTTTGCAGAGTAGGCAGTATTTTGCTTCTTGGAGGGCTAGGTGAAGCTTTTGATTCCCAAATGGCCGCAAGTTGGGAGGACGGAGCCTCCGAAAAGCTTAATTAAAGCTCTCAGGGAAAATTATTGTCCAATGTGTTAGCCTGCAAGGATGGGCCACATTTGAAGCCTGGCTGTAGTTACTGCCATTCCCACTGCTTCAGCAGGCTTGACTGTGGCTATGAATCATAGCTGATTGTAATTACAACTCCATAACACACCGTGCGATGTGGGCATTCATTCCTTCACCCCCGAAGTCTACCTCTCGTCCTGGAGCGCAGAACTCCCTGCACTCTTGTTCTGTAAATGATTAAATTACTACAACCTGCCCGGCGGCACCCTGTCATCTGTAATTAAATTCTGGAGCGCACGCGGACTCAGCTGTAGAGAGATGACCCTTACTTGATAGCTATTTTACTCGACGTCGTGTCTACACACTTCCCCGATTCGAAGCAATGCTGACATGCTACAACTAAGTGGTGCGTGTTATCCATGACGCACAATCAAAACGCTAAGAGAAAACTGTGCTGGCTGTTCCGGTTGACCACCACATTAACCTGCCGTTTCCTCCACTCCGTCGTAAGAGCGTCAATGGGGACAACAGGTTTAAGAGTGATGTTTTCGTTGAATAAAACAGCAAGCAATAGCTAGCAATCGCTGGGGTGTGTTTAGGAGCTTGCAGCGTCAGTATAACTGTCTCTATTTCCAGAGATTGGAAAACTAAAAGACACGCCAGTCGCTGTATTCCTGCTAGCTCATAACACCTAAGAAATTCGTTTGAATTTACGCAACAGGCTTATGTAGAGCGTTCTGTCTCTCTTTTTTCATCGCAGTTATCGCACCAGGATATCCACGACCCGCTACATTTCGGCCCATTGCACACATGGAGGCATCTAACCTCTAAAAGCAAAAATAAGGTGACATGGCCGTGAGTATATTATATAAACAAAATCCGCAAACCTCAGGCTTACTGCCGTACGCTGCAATGTAAAAACAACGAGCATACGGCTATATTGATTTAAATTATATATTTTTACTAAGAAATATCAGAAATTTCTCCCTACAGACAAAATGCGTTCAAACTTCTTTCTTCTCTTCTTCACAATGAATTTTTCAAAAAACGAATTATTTATTGTGAGAATATTATAAAGACAGCATTACAGTATACCAGTCATTTAGGTACAAAGGTGCTTGTTCACCGCCATCTAGTCGCTTCGTTCGCATCATAAAGCTGCTTGATTGCTTCGTAATAGCGTTTGAAACGCTCCATCTTACCTTCGGCACCAAATTTATTCTAGAGGCCTTTTCTTCCTTTTGCCTTCTGCCTTACTATTTTTCTGTCAGTTTTGCGGGAAAAAAAGGACAAAACGACGCGAACGATAATTATGAAAAACAAACCTACAACGCTTTCGCGGTAGACTGTGAAACGCGCAATATTGCGAGGACGCGCAGTATGGGTGGTGCTTGGCAGACAACGCACAAGTGGTCTTCCACACTCGGCTGCGCATTTCTTGCAGAGGATTTCAAAAAAACAACCTGAATCCCATTGCTGGGCCAGCCGCACCAAGGTGAAGTTTTCCTTTCCAAATGGAACGAAGAAGAGGGCTGTGAAGAAACGCGAGGAAGACGAAGTGAGCGGCTATAAAAGCGGGAGCGAATCGAACGCCAGCGTCAGCTGTCCGGGAGCCACGGCCGAGACCAGTTGGGTGGCCACGTCGGCAGGCACCCTTTCGCCATCCAGCCTTCCACCGGTCGTTGAGATGTGCTTTCTTTAATTCTTCTCCACCTGTGTCACGCTTATAACATCCCCATGATTTGACACCTGCTTCGAGGAAGCCATGAGCCAGCGTTCGCCGTGGACGACTCCGCGGGAGGATGGACGATCCTTGCGGAACTTGGCCGGAGCATTGAGGGGGAGGCCCCGAAGACGAGCCTTGTCGTGGCTTCACAATAGGCTCCGCTCGTCCGCTTCTGACGTCATGGCATCTCACTTCCAAGGACGCTGCAACACAAAAGAGCTACAGCCGTTGGGCCGACCAGTTTGGCTGTTACTCGCCACAACAGAGACCATTCCTGTCCTGCTTCACCTGCAGAGCTTCCAGGATTCCTCCCCGGTCCTCCTACGACGCGTTGGTTCGGGTGACCTCTTGAGCGAGAACCAGCCGGTGCGCAACCTGCCTGACGGTCCCGGACGCTGCAAGGTCTCTCCATGGAAGTATCCAGGGGCGTCGAAGGGGAGGCCCCGAAGACGAGCCTAGTCGTGGCTTCACAATAGGCTCTGCTCGTCCGCTTCTGTTCATGGCCACATTCCAAGGGCGCTGCAACACGAAAGAGCCGCAGCAGTTGAGCCGACCAGTTCGGCTGTTACCTGCCCATAGCAACGACTGCCTCGTGGCGCATATTACTATGGACGCCGTCGAGGAGCGGTAAAGGGATCCTCTCGCATTGCTACCGCTGGGACTTCCGCTAATCTTTGTGAACAATCCAGAGACACTGGCACCTTCTGGGCGGTCCTGATAACTGCCTTCGCAGCGGAACTGCAAGGACTCACTTCAAGGTGTGCGAAGTTATGGTGTGTTGACAGTGTGCTTGTTGTACAAGTGAACTTGTTCGTAACCGTCGTCCCCAGCTCTTTCCTGCAGAACAGGCTTGACGGCCCTCCAGCCGGTGCGCAACCTGCCTGACGGTCCCGGACGCTGCAATGTCTCTATGGAAGTACCCAGGGGCGTCGAAGGGGGAGGCCCCGAAGACGAGCCTTGTCGTGGCTTCACAATAGGCTCTGCTCGTCCGCTTCTGTTCATGGCCACATTCCAAGGGCGCTGCAACACGAAAGAGCCGCAGCAGTTGAGCCGACCAGTTCGGCTGTTACCTGCCCATAGCAACGACTGCCTCGTGGCGCCTATTACTATGGACGCCGTCGAGGAGCGGTAAAGGGATCCTCTCGCATTGCTACCGCTGGGACTTCCGCTAATCTTTGTGAACAATCCAGAGACACTGGCACCTTCTGGACGGTCCTGATAACTGCCTTCGCAGCGGAACTGCAAGGACTCACTTCAAGGTGTGCGAAGTTATGGTGTGTTGACAGTGTGCTTGTTGTACAAGTGAACTTGTTCGTAACCGTCGTCCCCAGCTCTTTCCTGCAGAACAGGCTTGACGGCCCTCCAGCCGGTGCGCAACCTGCCTGACGGTCCCGGACGCTGCAAGGTCTCCATGGAAGTACCCAGGGGCGTTGAAGGGGGAGGCCCCGAAGACGAGCCTAGTCGTGGCTTCACAATAGGCTCTGCTCGTCCGCTTCTGTTCATGGCCACATTCCAAGGGCGCTGCAACACGAAAGAGCCGCAGCAGTTGAGCCGACCAGTTCGGCTGTTACCTGCCCATAGCAACGACTGCCTCGTGGCGCCTATTACTATGGACGCCGTCGAGGAGCGGTAAAGGGATCCTCTCGCATTGCTACAGCTGGGACTTCCGCTAATCTTTGTGAACAATCCAGAGACACTGGCACCTTCAGGACGGTCCTGATAACTGCCTTCGCAGCGGAACTGCAAGGACTCATTTCAAGGTGTGCGAAGTTATGGTGTGTTGACAGTGTGCTTGTTGTACAAGTGAACTTGTTCGTAACCGTCGTCCCCAGCTCTTTCCTGCAGAACAGGCTTGACGGCCCTCCAGCCGGTGCGCAACCTGCCTGACGGTCCCGGACGCTGCAAGGTCTCCATGGAAGTACCCAGGGGCGTTGAAGGGGGAGGCCCCGAAGACGAGCCTAGTCGTGGCATCACAATAGGCTCTGCTCGTCCGCTTCTGTTCATGGCCACATTCCAAGGGCGCTGCAACACGAAAGAGCCGCAGCAGTTGAGCCGACCAGTTCGGCTGTTACCTGCCCATAGCAACGACTGCCTCGTGGCGCCTATTACTATGGACGCCGTCGAGGAGCGGTAAAGGGATCCTCTCGCATTGCTACCGCTGGGACTTCCGCTAATCTTTGTGAACAATCCAGAGACACTGGCACCTTCTGGACGGTCCTGATAACTGCCTTCGCAGCGGAACTGCAAGGACTCACTTCAAGGTGTGCGAAGTTATGGTGTGTCGACAGTGTGCTTGTTGTACAAGTGAACTTGTTCGTAACCGTCGTCCCCAGCTCTTTCCTGCAGAACAGGCTTGACGGCCCTCCAGCCGGTGCGCAACCTGCCTGACGGTCCCGGACGCTGCAAGGTCTCTATGGAAGTACCCAGGGGCGTTGAAGGGGGAGGCCCCGAAGACGAGCCTTGTCGTGGCTTCACAATAGGCTCTGCTCGTCCGCTTCTGTTCATGGCCACATTCCAAGGGCGCTGCAGCACGAAAGAGCCGCAGCAGTTGAGCCGACCAGTTCGGCTGTTACCTGCCCATAGCAACGACTGCCTCGTGGCGCCTATTACTATGGACGCCGTCGAGGAGCGGTAAAGGGATCCTCTCGCATTGCTACAGCTGGGACTTCCGCTAATCTTTGTGAACAATCCAGAGACACTGGCACCTTCAGGACGGTCCTGATAACTGCCTTCGCAGCGGAACTGCAAGGACTCATTTCAAGGTGTGCGAAGTTATGGTGTGTTGACAGTGTGCTTGTTGTACAAGTGAACTTGTTCGTAACCGTCGTCCCCAGCTCTTTCCTGCAGAACAGGCTTGACGGCCCTCCAGCCGGTGCGCAACCTGCCTGACGGTCCCGGACGCTGCAAGGTCTCCATGGAAGTACCCAGGGGCGTTGAAGGGGGAGGCCCCGAAGACGAGCCTAGTCGTGGCATCACAATAGGCTCTGCTCGTCCGCTTCTGTTCATGGCCACATTCCAAGGGCGCTGCAACACGAAAGAGCCGCAGCAGTTGAGCCGACCAGTTCGGCTGTTACCTGCCCATAGCAACGACTGCCTCGTGGCGCCTATTACTATGGACGCCGTCGAGGAGCGGTAAAGGGATCCTCTCGCATTGCTACCGCTGGGACTTCCGCTAATCTTTGTGAACAATCCAGAGACACTGGCACCTTCTGGACGGTCCTGATAACTACCTTCGCAGCGGAACTGCAAGGACTCACTTCAAGGTGTGCGAAGTTATGGTGTGTTGACAGTGTGCTTGTTGTACAAGTGAACTTGTTCGTAACCGTCGTCCCCAGCTCTTTCCTGCAGAACAGGCTTGACGGCCCTCCAGCCGATGCGCAACCTGCCTGACGGTCCCGGACGCTGCAAGGTCTTCATGGAAGTACCCAGGGGCGTTGAAGGGGGAGGCCCCGAAGACGAGCCTAGTCGTGGCTTCACAATAGGCTCTGCTCGTCCGCTTCTGTTCATGGCCACATTCCAAGGGCGCTGCAACACGAAAGAGCCGCAGCAGTTGAGCCGACCAGTTCGGCTGTTACCTGCCCATAGCAACGACTGCCTCGTGGCGCCTATTACTATGGACGCCGTCGAGGAGCGGTAAAGGGATCCTCTCGCATTGCTACCGCTGGGACTTCTACTAATCTTTGTGAACAATCCAGAGACACTGGCACCTTCTGGACGGTCCTGATAACTGCCTTCGCAGCGGAACTGCAAGTACACTCTTCAAGGTGCACGAAGTTTTGGTGTGTGGACAGTGCTTGTTGTACAAGTGAACTTGTTCGTAACCGTCGTCCCCAGCTCTTTCCTGCAGAACAGGCTTGACGGCCATCCAGCCGGTGTGCAACCTGCCGGACGGTCCCGGACGCTGCAAGGTCTCCATGGAAGTACCCAGGGGCGTTGAAGGGGGAGGCCCCGAAGACGAGCCTAGTCGTGGCTTCACAATAGGCTTTGCTCGTCCGCTTCTGTTCATGGCCACATTCCAAGGGCGCTGCAACACGAAAGAGCCGCAGCAGTTGAGCCGACCAGTTCGGCTGTTACCTGCCCATAGCAACGACTGTCTCGTGGCGCCTATTACTATGGACGCCGTCGAGGAGCGGTAAAGGGATCCTCTGGCATTGCTACCGCCGAGACTTCCGCTAATCTTTGTGAACAATCCAGAGACACTGGCACCTTCGGGACGGTCCTGATAACTGCCTTCGCAGCGGAAATGCAAGGACTCTCTTCAAGGTGCACGAGGTTCTGGTGTGTTGACAGTGTGCTTGTTATACAAGTGAACTTTGTTCGTAATCGTCCTCCCCAGCTCTTCCCTGCATAACAGACGTGACGGCCCTCCACAGCTTAGAAGTCTCATCTGGAACATTCCAGGGGCGTTGAAGGGGGAGGCCCCGAAGACGAGCCTAGTCGTGGCTTCACAATAGGCTCTGCTCGTCCGCTTCTGTTCATGGCCACATTCCAAGGGCGCTGCAACACGAAAGAGCCGCAGCAGTTGAGCCGACCAGTTCGGCTGTTACCTGCCCATAGCAAAGACGGACCTGTGGCGCTTTCACCAGCGCTGTTGGGAAGCTCGTGGGAGCTCTCTCGTCATGCCTGCAGGAGTTCGAGCTGGGCGAATTCTGCCATACCATCACAGGTCTTCACCGTGGCTCCCGGACAGCTGAAATAAATACGCAAAAATTGATGTGGTGTCTTGTTAATTTCTGGTTTTCTAGCCGCGCAGCTTTGAAGCAGTAACTTACAGGCTGGTCACGAAGTCTCCTGCTGAGAAGCTCTTTAATATCGAAGTGAAGGCAGCGGCTGTTTCCGTGCTATTTTGCTTCTCAGTTGAGTTCCATACGAGGCGGTTAGTTAGACGACCTCCACTGCGGCGACCAGGTGGTTGGAGGCCGTGCGTTGGACGCCCTAACGATGCGGGCCTTTAGGAAAGCGGTTTGGCCTGTAAGCACGTTCGGCTGCTGAGCACGGCGACGCCGGTGAAATAGCAGCCATGAGGACCGCGTTTCGATGGAGGCGGAACGCAACAGCTGTCATGGTGCTGTGCATTGTCAGCAGACGTTAAACATGCCAACTTGAATCCTCCCGAAGCCTGCTTCTACAGCGCCTCTTTCCTTCACTACCTCTTTCATCCATTCCTTCGCAGCGCGGTTGAAGTATGCACTGACGGTAAGAGAATTACCACGCCTTCATTGCCCGGTGAACAACTTAACAAGAATCCACTTTCACTCTTGCTGGCACTTGTCACACTGTTCGGTCAATTACTGAATCTCCATTGGATAGCATCAGGCAACACTGGCATAGTCAGCAGCACAATCTTCTTTTGAAGCAGTAGTGAAGAAAATGTGTAAGAAGTTGTTTAGCTTCCATCACCGTGAACCTTTCCTTCTGCTGAAAACAAATATCAATGCTAGTTCGTTTTACGTGGGTTGTAACAATGGCAGAACACCACACTGAACCATGCCGTGAAAATGAAGAGGTGCCATTGAAGCGCCCGGTCGCAGAATGAAAAGGTACAAGATAGAACGTCACCTCATCTTTTTCCTTGTTTAGGCAGACTTGTTTGGCCTTGTTTACGCAAAGGTAAGCGTTGTGCATTTCAGAAAAGTTCGCACTACACTGTTACAAGTTGGAACTCGACCGCGGCGGCCCCGTTTCCGTGCAGGCTAAACGCAAAAGACGCCCATGTGCTCTGTGATGAATGTGCACATTAAAGATCCCCAGGTGGTCGAAATTACCCCGAAGACATCCACTACTGCTCGTGCTCCTTTCTACTTTCACTCCCCAGCTGCCGCGGTGGCTCAGTTGTTATGGCGCACGGCTGCTGATCCGAAAGACGTGGTTTCTATCCCGACCGCGGCCGTTGAATTTCAATGGAGGCGATATTCTAGAGGCCCGTGTATACTGTACGATGTCAGCGCACGTTAAAGAACCGCAGGTGGTCTAAATTTCCGGAGCCCTTCCATACGGCGTCCCTCATAGCCTGAATTGCTTCGGGACGTTAACCCCCCACATCTAAACCATTTCACTCTCCCCTTTATCGCTTCCCTTAGGCGCAGCTCGGGTGTCCACCGATATATGTGAGACAGTTACTGCGTGATTTCCTTTCCTTAAAAACAAATTTCAATTTCAACCCAATTTCGCTCTCCCTTTTCTTACTCTCTTCTTCAATCTTTCTTTCATGACCACCTTTTGTATTTCGCCTCCATCGAAACGAGGCCGTCGCGGCTACCTGGGAACTTCGGCTAGTCCCCTTTCGATGGAATAGAAAGGCAAAAGGCGCCCGTGTGCTGTGCAATGTAACTGCCCGTTAAAGATCCCCGCGTGGTGTAAGTTTTTCCGGAGACCACCACTACGGCAGCTCTTCACTATATTTCTTATTTCACTTCCATCTTCCTCTCTTCCCTGTTTGGATTTTGGGGAATGGAAATGGCGCATTATCTGTCTCACATATCGTTCGACAGCTCAACCGCGTCGTAAGGGAAGGAATAAAGGAGGGAGTGAAAGAAGAAAGAGCTTCCTTAGTGGTAGGCTCCGGTATAATTTCGGCCACTTAGGGATCTTTAACGTGCACTGACATCGAACAGCACGCGAGCGCCTTAGCGTTTCGCCTCCATCGAAACGCAGCCGCCGCGGACGGGTTCGCACCCAGGAACTCCGGATCGGTATCCGAGCGCTCTAACCACTGAGCCACCACGTTACGGCGCGATTAGGATGTTCAGCGAGATGTGAGACAATTACTGCTCCATTTCATTAAAAAAATTTGCTGCGGTTTTACAACTACTGAGCCTGGTTAGAGAGCAAAAGCTGTAGTCTATCGGGCAAGTAGACGCGGCATGGTGTCGGTAACGTTTAGTGCGTTCCGAATACTGGATAGGTACCCCCGCGGTGGCTCAGAGGTCAAGACGCTCGTCTATTGAGCCGGAGTACCCGGGTTTGAACCCGGCCGCGGCGGCCGTGTTTCCATGGAGGCGAAACGCAATGGCGCCCGTGTGCTGTGCGATGTCAGTGCACGTTAAAGATCCCCAGGTGGTCGAAATTATTCCGGAGTCCTCCACTACGGCAGCTCATTTCTTCCTTTCTTTCGTCTCTGCTTTATCCCTTTCCTTAAGGCGCGAATCAGGTGTCAGCCGATATGTGAGACAGATACCACGCCATTTCCTTTCCCCGAATAATAATAATAATAATAATAATAATAATAATAATAATAATAGTAATTGGGTTTGGGGGAAAGGAAATGGCGCAGTATCTGTCTCATATATAGTTGGACAGCTGAACCGCGCCTTAGGGGAAGGGATGAAGGAGAGAGTGAAAGAAGAAAGCTAGAAAGAAATGCCGTAGTGGAGGGCTCCGGAATAATTTCGACCACCTGGGGATCTTTAACGTGAACTGACATCGCACAGCACACGGGCGCCTTAGCGTTTTGCCTCCATAAAAACGCACCCGCCGCGGTCGGGTTCGAACCCGGGAACTCCGGATCAGTAGTCGAGCGCCCTAACCACTGAGCAACCGCGGCAGGTTTTGCCCGAAAACGAATTTTCATTTTTTAAAGCTTCATTTTAACATAGTATATTACACCCTGTCATTGTGCTTTTTTACTATCGCTCCCCCTTTTCTTTCCCTCTCTTTGTCCCCTCCCTGTCCTTTTATTCCCGCTGATCGCAGGGCAGCGATTGTCCGTACCCGTAGAGAATCTGTTACGGGTCCAGGATGGACTTATTTTTGGAAATGTGGCGGAGAGTTTGAAGAATTCTTCACTCCCGCCACCGGTTGGCCCGTTATTGCACTACCTCCGGGATCGACCTTGTCTTTAGCGCGTCTTTAATATCCTGTATTTCTATCCCATCTTTTAACTCTCCTACTATCTGCCCGTGCTAGCGATTGTGGCTTGGCTTGAGCCGGTGAGCAGGCCTGTGCACTTTCCTTTTCTTTTTTCCTGGCAACAACAGACAGTCAGGTGCTTCAGGTTTCGATGCCAGATGCCGTGGCTAGCAGCATCTTTTCCTTCCATTGTCATTTTATCAATATATATCCAGTTACAGCAACAAAAGAAACTGAGGGCACTTAAGTCTGCTTACGTGGAGGAATGCGAAAGCATGTGTTTTGAGGAAAGGAAACGTTTTTTGACGAATGAAATAATAATAATTAATAATTGGTTTTTTGGGGAAAGGAAATGGCGCAGTATCTCTCTCATATATCTTTGGACACCTGAACCGCGCCGTAAGGGAAGGGATAAAAGAGGGAGTGAAAGAAGAAAGGAAGAATAGGTGCCGTAGTGGAGGGCTCCGGAATAATTTCGACCACCTGGGGATCTTTAACGTGCGCTGACATCGCACAGCACACGGGCGCCTTAGCGTTTTTCCTCCATAAAAACGCAGCCGGCGCGGTCGGGTTCGAACCCGGGAACTCCGGATCAGTAGTCGAGCGCCCTAACCCAGCCGGATTTTATATTCGGCTCCCTACCTCCACCTACGCAAATGCGATGAGAATGCCTTAGAGGTAGTTCTCCGCAAGATTTATAAGAGAGCGCTCGACCTCCCCATAACGACGTCCAACAAGCGTCTCCTCGGTCTGGGGATGACCAACACCTTTGGGGAGTTACGAGAAGCTCATCTTAACAATCAATACTTGCGCCTAAGCAAAACACCTGCGGGGAGCCGCCTTCTAACCCGCTTACACATTTCCTACGCAACACATACAGAAGAACGGGTCCGCATCCCTGAAGCCTGGCGCTTTGCACTCCAGGTGCGACCCCTTCCGAAGAACATGACTGCAGACACCCATGATGGTCGCCGTCTCGCGCGGGCGGAGGCTATTTCTCAACAATATGGCCACAAGCCAGGTGTCTTCTATGTGGATGCGGCCGGCCCGCACCATGGGGGTTGGTACACGGCGGCCGTCATCCACCAAAACACTACAGTTCAGGGCCTTACTTTCCGTGCCCCAAACATTACATTTGCGGAAGAGATCGCCATTGCACTGGCCGCCGCAGATCCAGAGTCCCGAGTCATTATTACGGACTCCAGGGGCGCCTGCCGCAATATTGAGCAAGGGTACATTCCAGACCGTGCTTTCAAAATTCTCCACGCATGCGATTACACAGGGTTTCCGACCCATCGTACCATCGTGTGGGCTCCGGCTCATGCGGGTCTTGAGGGGAACGAGGCAGCCGACGCTGCCGCCCGCGCGCTTACTCACCGGGTGTCGCCTCATCCGCAGCCTGATCCGGAATTCAATTTCAATCCGGCCATCACCTTTAAAGAGATCACCTCTCTTTATCAAAATTTTCATGGTCTCTATCCCCCTCCCTGTAAAGGCCTCACCAGGGTGGAGGAGCGCTGGCTTCTCCGCCTCTATACCAATACTGTACTGTGCCCGGCAGTACTTAAGCACTTCAATTCTTCTTTCTCGGGCGCGTGCCCGCACTGTGAGGAGGAGTTTTCGGACACCTACCACATGGTGTGGGCATGCCCTTCCAATCCTGCCTACCCACCCCACCTCCACCCTACTCGAGAGGCCTGGGAAGCTGCCCTGCGCGGCTGCTCCGAACTCCATGCCCAACAGGCATTGGTAGCTAGAGCCCGAGCCGCTGCGGAAGCTACAGAGATCCCGGACTAGGGCTCCCTCCTAGTGTTTGTAAGGGACGGGCCCTTCCGGCTCGCCCCATCGACCTCTCACTGTAAATAGAAATAAAAGTTTTCCTCCTCCTCCTCCTAACCACTGAGCCACCGCGGCGGGGCACGAATGGAAAGGGGGAAGTAGCTCTCAGGTCTCGACATCTCGGTGGACACCTCAAACTAGCCAAAGCATGACCTCCGGCACTGGGAAGGTCAAATTTAGCGACACGCGAAGAGCGGCTTTACCTACCGTAGTGAAGCTTTCGCTTCAAAACAGTTTCAAAATCGTTTTGCTCAGTGCTCTAGGGCCTTCTGAAGGTTCCCACAGGGAAAAGTTGGGCCGGCGTGAGACTTTACATATTTTCCGGTATTCTTATACTGGGTGTTTTGCATCAGGGCTTACACAACTTTTAAAAATATGCTTTTTGAGTTAGAAGAGCGCTTTTTTCGGCATAGCATTGTCAGCGGTATATTACATTAGAATACAGCTAAGAGATGATAAATAGCAGAATGGTTAACTAATAATGAATATTTAACTTTTTAACTAATAATATCAGGCTCTGTAATTATTGAGAGGCGTGTAGCCGACTGTATGTAATATCCATATCAGTTTGTAGAATTTCGGAAATGCGACGCTGCCCTCGGCGCTGTGGGCAAGCAAATGTTGGCTATTCCGACGAGTTGCGTGCACTGGGGAGAATGCGCTGCCTCCACGCTTTTCGAAAGCGCATTTACTTTGGCTCGATGTAGCGAATTAAAACTCATTGTGCCACTTATAGGTGCTACACACTTCTCAATAAGAGCCTAAGAGTAATAGTTCGCCAGTTAACTGTTCAATATTTTTAATGTTTCTCTAAATCATTGCGTGAAACATCCTTCATATGTATTCCGAAACTGCAGATGCAAATATACGTTATGTATTCACACGATTCAGATTTTGCTTCTTTCGGCTGCCCGCTGTGGTGGCTCAGTGGTAAGGGCACTCGACTACTCATCCGTAGTACCCGCTTTCGAACCCGACCGCGGCGGCTGCGTTTTTATGGTGGAAAAAAGCTAAGGCTCCCGTGTGCTGTGCGATGTCAGTGCACGTTAAAGATCCCCAGGTGGTCGAAATTATTCCGGAGCCCTCCACTACGGCGCCTATTTCTTCTTCTTCTTTCACTCACTCCTTTCCCCCCTTCCCTTACGGAGCGGTTCAGGTGTCCGCCGATATATGAGACAGATACTGCACCATTTCCTTTCCGTAAAATCCAATTATTATTATTCTTTCGGCTCGATCAGGGGCCACCTGCTGCTCATTTCTCGTGTGCTCTGCATGAAGCCTACTTCTGAGATTTGATTCAAGCACATTTATAAAATTAGAAATCGATTTCTCCATGGGCTTTACATATGACGTCACCGCTATCATGTAAATGTCGCTCATAGTATGGATTGCAAGCGCCGCTGGGAAAACATTCGTGCTGCTCTTGTCTTTGAGGGAACATACAGCGTTTTCAAAATTAGATTTTACTGATATTAATAAAGAAACGTCAAACGACGTGTGCTAACTCCGCTTTTGCGCGTTGGTAATGCGGCGAGGCGGACACAGTGTGCTAATAATTGTCCCCGTAAACTCAGCAATTCACTAAAATTTATTAATTAACTTTTTTATTGCCTGAAGCTAGACTGCGAGTTTATATTGAGGACTTCGAGGCTGTTGCTTTCGAGGGCTATTCCATTTTGTACAATTTCAGTAAAGCGCCTGTGTCCTGAGATACGTGCGTCTAAAATTTTGTCCCAGTTCGTCTAATTACGCATGCAGGACAGCGGCTCTCGGCCTGAAGCACCTCCCTCGTGTGACGCAGCTGTTGTGTACGGCATTCCGCCTTGCAAGAGTGTGCAGTGAGCGGCATCACTTCTTTCTACCGGCTGTAGAGGCGATCGCTTAAAGAAATAGCTCTCTCTTATCGCCGACCCAACAGTGATTCATCGGTTTCGATTGCCTAGAAGGAAAACGCTGGCCAAAAACGAAAAGTCATCCGCATCGCCGCTCACTGCCCACTTTTTTAAGGCGGAGTGCCATACACAACAGCTGCGTCACACGAGGGAGGTGCTTCACGCCGAGAGCAGCTGTCTCGCACCTGTAATTAGACGAACTGGGACGAAATTTTGGACGCCCGTATCTCAGGACACAGGCGTGTTACTAAAATTGTACAAAATGGAATAGCCCTCGAAAGCAACTGCCTCCAAGTTCTCAATATAAACATGCACGCTAACTTCAGCCAATAAAATGTTAATTAATGAATATACGGGGACAATTATTACACCACTTTGTGTCCGCCTGGCCGCATTACCAACGTGCAAAAGCGGCATTCGCGTACGGCGTTTCACATTTAAAAAAATCAGTAAAGTCTCATTTTGAACACGCTGTATAAAAAAAACACTACCGATGATGATGATAATGATGTATGGGCCATTGCCTTTGCAACAGATGGACATGCATGATCTGAAGAAGCGAGAACGATAAGCTGCATTGCTTTATCTAAGAGCGGCACTGCGCATAACTGACCGCATTTTTGTTTCTGGCAAGATTCGATTTGCTCTCTTCCGTGATATCCTACACGGCGCTCCGCAACAATTATCGATCGAGGCTACTACTGTGAGTCAAAATTGTCCATGATTTCATCTGTTCGTGTTCCAACCGACAAAAATAACCACTGCCTATCATCGCCAAAGGTAATAGCCTTCCTGAATGCCTCAATCAAAAATTTATCGATACCTTATGTACAACTTCTGTCAAGAGTAAAGAGCCTAAGGGCTTTGTGACTTGGCGTGTTGTCAGCTCTTATAAAATCTGTGGCAGTCGTAAATTTTGATAAGGTGAGGACGAAAGTTCCTTTCACATTCAAGGCATGTAGAGCTGTTGGGATGCCGAATGAGCCATACAGCATGGGCCAGAAGGCTAACTCCTTGGGCTCTTTACTTCTGACCAAGGCTGCAAGCCTGAACCCGCCAAAGTGATCGGAAACTTGCTCATCATTACTCTACGTTCACTTGCAGTTCTCTATATTTTATTCCTGTTCGGCAGGCCCCACACATTACCCTCAGAGCTAGAGGCATAGGTATGGCCTGCTGGTGCCCCTACCGCAGAGTATGCACGATATGTTATCGCACACAAGCCTAGCTGGAGTCCCAGCTCACCCGCACTCACCTCTCCGCGCCACAGACTTTCACAAATGAGCTTACGGCCACCCGCATCGGCAAGTCCACTGCTCTCCGGGTCACTCGTCCTCATGCGTGTCCGTATTACCAGGTCGGACTGAATCAAAAACACATCTCGCAGGACTTCGTCCCCTACCGAGTGCGGAGTTAGGTGAGCGAGGTGACTTGTGAAATTTCCCCGGTCAGTTATCCGCTATCGTCCACCTGCCTCAGGAAGGACGTTGTTCATGTTGTTCGGCTCAAGCTGTACAACGCAAGTGACCTACTTCTAGCACTTCACGCCTGAGCGTTGGGCCACAACGATAGGTGCGGACAGAGAGGATACGAACTGCGATTCTTGCGGTGGGTGTCGCTTGCCCCTTCATGTACGCATGTGTCTTCTGGAGATATACTTTCAGATAGATTATTTTCGCTAAATAGGGCTTCCAAGTGACCTTCTGGCAAAATATACCTCTTATGGCACCGAGTCAGCTCCTCAGTTCCTCAGGGCATGAAGATGAGGTAAGGGCGGCGGGGGGAGGAAACACTCAATGCTACGTTCACCTAATGACGCCACTGTTCTTACGATGATAGGTGTGGGGAGAAGAGCCCTTGGTGGCGTAACAGGAGCCAATGCAACGACTGCCGATAGCATTACCGCGTCCTCGGTGCCTGAGTAGTCCCTTATTGGTTTCGACGAAACAGCTTTCAGTGTACTAGTGGCGCCAGTGGTAGCGGTGTAGGCAGAAAAATCTTAACGATCCGGCACTGAGATTTCGATCGACATCAAAACGCCCACGCGGTGGGCGTAAATCTTGAGCTCTTCTCTACGACGCACCGTATAGAGTAGGGTGTTACTTTGGCCTCTGAAACAAGTTTTGATGAGGATTGCTGGTCACTGGCCAAAGTCAAAAGATGAAAAGACGTTTCGGGAGCAGTACGGCTCCCTTGTTCACTATGAAGCAATCAGCGCACGGATCCGTTCTTTTGTAGCACCGAGCAGCGTTTTTAATGATTTAGCATAGATAGGATGTAGAGTTCCGTCGTTCCTGTTTAGTGTGTTAGACGACGTCTGTATGACAAGGGACTCAAGATTCTGCCGTGCTGATGTGTTCTTTTCTGTTGTCAATATCTTTACTTGATCCCACTAATCTCGTGGCTGGATTCTTGCACATGCTCGGCGATGGCGTTAGTTGTTACTTTATGGTTTCGGACGTCGTTCTGGTGCTCTCTCAGGCGTTTTTATCCGTGCGTACTACGAAACCTGAATGAAATCAAGAGCATTAGATTCCTCATATAAGTGGTCCTGCTCTGGTGAAACTCCGTTTTGCCGTTCATGACGCGGAGTTGAGCAACTATAACAATCTCCGTACGCACGAAGTTCTACATGCTTTTGTTGCGACTGAAGGAAGAATTAAAAGTGCACGGGCCTGCCCACTGGCTCAAGCTGAGCCACCATCGCTGCCACGTGCAGACAGCAGGAGAGTTGGAAGAGATGTGAGAGGAAAGATTGAAATATAAGACGCCCGTCAATTGAAGTTCGTACTTAAAATAAAAACACTTTACTGTTACTTGGAGTAGTCGAGGTCTGCTAAGTCAATTTTTTTTATCACCAGAGTGCACGAAACCTAGGACAATTAGGGATTTTGTAAAGATTCCTGAAAATCAGGAGAAATGCGCCAGAATATCGCGAAGTCCACGTGCTGGGTTGCTTCGCGTAGTGATGGCAGATGCTGAGGCTAACAAAAATATTTTGCTTCCTGTTTATTATTATTGTAAATAAAACGCTACTACTAGGTGCATGGTCGTACAAGAGAACTTCTGTTGATGAATTTCGCTGTGGTGGACACAGCTTCGATGACATAGTGGACGCTATATTGTTATCTAGATACGCTTCCGATTCTCGTCTTTTCTATGATTATTTGAGCCACCACCGCAACAGAACCATTCAGTGCTGGAAATAGACATTAAACATGGGCGCTACACCTTTCGGACATTATACAGTGTTGAAAGATTCATTCATTTTCATTCTGAAGATCTCGACCTAAATTTTGTGATGTTGCATTTAATTTTTGTTTCATTTTGTCATGGCGTCAACTCAGGTGAAAGCCGCAGGAGATGGGAAACCAAATGACCGATCAGAGGTATGGCTATTGTGTACGCGGCAGCACTGCTAGCCACTTTAGTGCTTTATCGTTTTCATGAGAACTGCTATGGAGTTGGAGCTGTTTGCAAAGGTACGTTGACCTGCTTGTTGGCAACATGAAACCCATTTACAGTCATAGCGTTTCGCTGGTACAGAACATTAGGTTAAGGGTTCTAGGTGCAGCATGTCTCGCTTCTTCTGCTATTTTGAACGTGTCGTCTCCCTCGACGTAGGCGATGTTGAGCAACCTCGTTCATGTGCGACCAGTGATCACATAAAAAATTCGTTGGAGGCACTTAGATATCTCTTAACTGCAGGAAGGCGCAAGCCGTTCTCGACTCATTCCACTGATTTGAATTTGCCGCGCTTGACTTCATTTCACGACCGAGGAGAAGAGCAGCTGGCGCCACGTGACCTAGGTGGCCATGTTACGAACGGATGGCCACCGCGAGTATGAGCCATTAAAAGCTATCGCCTTAAAAGTACGGGGCTGTGTCGGCACGACATGAAGCACGACATTTTCAACAGACACGCGACAGACCAGCGCACACCTTGCGAACTTCACAGCTTCCTCTGGTAGAGCGCAAGTGAGTTGCTCTCGCCATCTTGAATACCTTGAGGAACACCTCAGCCCATTTATCCCTAGGTCTCGAGCTTGCCCCCCTTTGCTCTGTGCCACTTCAAGGCAGTCTCACCGAGCTTCTACGTTCAACCGCTTAACACCAACCCTTCAGCCTGCCTGCTCCGCCATCATCTTTACCATCGATACCCACACTCTTTCGCTACGGCCCACACAGTGGCGGTGGCCGAGAAAGCGGGAATGGATGCTGTCAAGCCCGGTATTGCTGTTACGAGTCCGCTGCTTTTATTTTATTATTTTTTAATCAAATACGCGGACATGTATATCCAAGCAGGAAAGTGAAAACGCATAAATGGATACCGGTGGTTGTATTACCAGACAACACAAAAATCCGCAAGTGCATTATTGCAGTCGCCCCGCCGCGGTGGCTCAGTGGTTAGGGCGCTCGACTACTGATCCGGAGTTCCCGGGTTCGAACCCGACCGCGGCGGCTGCGTTTCGATGGAGGCAAAACGCTAAGGCGCCCGTGTGCTGTGCGATGTCAGTGCACGTTAAAGATCCCCAGGTGGTCGAAATTATTCCGGAGCCCTCCACTACGGACCTATTTGTTCCTCTCTTCTTTCACTCCCTCCTTTATCCCTTCCCTTACGGCGCGGTTCAGGTGTCGAACGATATATGAGACAGATACTGCGCCATTTCCTTTCCACCAAAAACCAATTATTATTATTATTATTATTGCAGTCGACGCAATAATAGGGAATAGCACGAAAAATACGCACAACAATAATGCACAATAGAATAATACAACTTAAGGGAGCAATGAGACTACACTTAGAGGTGCCGAGCCAACAGTACATGAATTAAAGGAAGGGGAGAAAACTGGTAATTGTTAGAGCGTTTATTTCGGAAACTGTCCATGGACAAAATAAAAGCACATATGTAATGGAGCACGCAAAAATAGGTTTCATACTAAAGTTAAGCTTATGACGTGAAGGTCGTATGGAATATTTGGCGATGTAGTTTTCGGGTCGGATACCAAGTCAGGGGAAGTATTATGACTTGAAGAAGTTGTGACGGACTTTCTTTGTCTGCCAGTGGTTTCAAATTTGCAAGCTTCAACATGGTGGGAGGAAAGTCAGGCGCCTGTAGCGATTGCACATGAAGCGAGCCGAAAGACGTTGCATTTTATCGAGTTTTTGCGTGTCATCTGCTTCGTAGGGGTACCATGCAATGCAGGCATAATCGAGGCTGGGCCATTCGATGGATGTCCATGCCTTCAGTCTTAATGCACGTTTCGGCTGCCGAGAGCTGTAGTACATGGGTGATTTGTTCAGTGAGCGCCGTGAGCGACTTGATTTCGCTGCTTTGGGATATGGCGATGCTTTAGCGCTAGCAGACCGCTTCGCTTGGAAGAGCTCTGTTTTAGAGTATGGGAAGAAAGCTCACCGCTGCCTTCTTCCGTCACGTAGGTGGCTATCCCACTTTTGATTTGCACGGGCGAAATTCCTGTTGGGGCGCGAATTAGCGACAGGATGCCATTTCTTCATTTTCGAATAAGAGGTTATTAACAACGTTAAGTTGTGGATTACTGCATGCATGCGTACACTGCGGTGTCCATCTTGCTTCTGCTTCGTCTTGCTCCAGTCGGTTGCTGGTCCGTATTTCTCGCCAGAGTTGCCAGACGACTCCGCTCTTCTCGCTGTGGGTGCCTGTTGCACATAGCGAGACGGAGGATCGCTAACAGAATGAAATTCTTAAATCCCACCTCGCTCTGCGTGCATAACGAAGTATTATATGGTTAGCCAATATAGATACCGTCGTGCACAAATCTCTCCGCGCTTGAGATTTGTCCTTAGGTCATGCTTGCCGAGGAACTACTTTTTGACAAATTGCGCCTCGTATTTACAATTGATTTCTAGCAGGCGGAAATAATGCTTTAAACACTCGGTTACTCATCTCAACTGCACTGTCCTGGTTCGTCAAGCGTCCCACGGCAGCGTGGAAAGCTGTCCCAGTTTTTTACTGTGTATTGTTTCCACCATGAAACTCAAGCAACGGCACTTAGCAGCTTGTCTATCTCGTAATATAGGAAGCATGAAAGTAAAATCAAGCCTACGAAATATTTTGGCAGCATAACTCTGACAACAATGTATGAAGGCGCCAGCGAACCAGCTACGCAACGAAGCAAAGGGCGATTCCGCGCCTGCCGATCCTCCTGGCACTAGTTCACGTCGGCGCCGCTGCGTGGCGTCGATTACGCAAAAAACGCCAACAGCCATACCCCGCCTGTTATTGATCCCCACGTACGTGCGCACATACAGAGACCTTCAAATTCTCTTTCATCCGCCCGCTGGTCTGCGACTCGTCTTGGTCCGGAGAGGAGGAATATGGACAAGGCGGAACGCGTCTCATCTCCGGACGAAGGACGGAGGACAGGCGGAGGCGCATTCCTCGTCAAGCTTTCCCTGTGCTTTTTAGGTGCGCTCCTAAACATCAGGACGATGAAATAAAGATTGATTGATTGATTGATTGATTGATTGATTGATTGATTGATTGATTGATTGATTGATTGATTGGTTGAGGTAACGCATGTCTGTCATAGAGGCTTCAAATCCTTAAGAGGGATACAGGTCCTGGTCAACCGCGGAGGCATGTTTGTTCCGATATGCAAGATAACCGATGCTCCTTAAGGGCAACAGACTGGATTCGAAGGGACGGAAAGAGTTGAAGGGGGCGACATAAAGGTGGGTGGCAGGTGAGGCTGAGAGGTTCGCGGGGATAGGGGGGCGCAGCTGATGCAGGACAGGGTTAATTGGATAGATATGGGAGAGGCCTTTCGCCTGCAGTGGGCGTAGTCAGGTTGTTGATGATGCATATTTTCAATGACCTCATCCCAGCACTGCGAAAGGTGCCAGCCTCGGCACTACTGAAGCGTGTCAACATCCAGAAGACCTTAATGAGCTTCACACTATTTGTACAGGTTTATACGAGACACTGCAGTTCAATCCAGCATAGATTTGATGTTTAGTGGACTGTGAAGCCCCTAAAGACAGATAGCATGCGATAAGATAAAAACAAAAACTGCATTCATATCATGCCACAGGCAATGCCTCTGCCCCATAGCGACCATTTCATAAAGACAATGGAACAAAGTTGTTCAGTTCCTGTACGACTGCCAATTCTTGCCTGATATCCCAGTAGTGGAAAAAATAAAACAAAGGGCAAAACTCGCGATTGATGTCACGGGGTTGCGGAGGTTTCTGCACTTGGACATCTTATCTATGAACGAGTGAATAATGGTCTGATAACGGGATAAAAGAAGAGGCCACTAGCATTACGATGGCAGTTTGAGAGAGGTGTGCGCTGCAGTTCAGGTGATCATAAGATCTTTACTGAAAGCTAAAAATCTTCATCCTCATCGAACATAAGAAATATCCGGGAATCAAGCACAGCTATGGGTAAGACTTTTTACTAGTGTGCAAAGAAATGTTAAGCTCTAGCAGCATCGTAGTTGCAGGTAAACGATCACCTCGATATTCGCAATTCTGTTATACTTCCTAGAAAAATTTTGTTTCTGCAGTCTCTCAGAGTATCTTCCAAAATTTAGTACCCCACCGCAGCAAGAGGTTTACCTCCGCTAAAATATCAGAATCCTAGCCTCCCATACGCATACAGCTTTGTTTTCATGGTTGTTCACTTTTTCAGAAATGATCATAGATATCTGTAGTTAGTCCTTTAACTTTACTGACATGCTACGTTCGCTTCAAATGACGAGCCCGAATTTGCTTTGCAGCTTGGCAGTTGACGGCAAAGACGCTGCACAGATTATTCTAATGTGGTCGCAATATATAATTTTTCATACACAAGGTCGAGACATGTGGTCATTATTATTTGAGGGTAAATTCGAGTAGGGTAGGTTTGGAGGGTGGCTACCTCGCCCTCTACCTTCTCCGGACAACAGAGTAGAAAGCTGGGCAAGTTGGAAGCTGTTCATGACATTTTGTGGGCGCCAAATGAACTTACACGACCCAATAATGCACAGTAAACTTCGCGTGTCCTGGGTATTCTTTACTCACGTTCATTACGTTCGTGCCAACAAAAAGTCATGAAGCTTCACCGTCCCTTTCCTGAGTAAGAAACCTTTAATCGAACGACCCCAATGATGCTCATTTATATCTGCCAAAACATTTTACAAAAAGCACCTCCACATGAGGCGAGCCCGCTTCCATACCATCATCAAAGATGGCTGTATGTTCGCTTTTTCATTAGTCAACAAATGACGCTAGGTTCTCAAATCTTGAGCCTACTGTTGCATGAGCTCCGCCTGAGTGTAATTTCCTTAGGTGAGTGCTAAGTTTACCTTGGGAAACTAGGCAGCTTTACGTAACATGGCTTGTTTTTCGACGTGCCAGAACACTGACTAGTTTTCTGGCAAAACCGGAACCGCAGCTGTCTTCGCAGGCACGTCGCATCCTTCAGCCCTTTTCGTCCTCCTCAGCTGCGCATTGGCGTTGGCAGCAGCCCAGGTGAACCCATGCCCCGCACCTGAATCTCTGAGGCCTTGCACGTGCGACCGCACCGGAATCAATTGCTTGAAAGCCAAGAGCACAGCGGAGCTCGCGAAGGCCTTCAGCGGCAAGGAGAAGACAATCCACAGGGCTCTGTGGATTCAGAGGCGTCCCATCGTCAGGATAAACAACGACACATTCGGTGACTACGCCTTCGGCCAGCTGTACGTGGAAATGAACAGCAATCTCACGTCGTTTCCACTCTCTTCGCTGGACAAGTCCTCAAAGTATCTGACCGAGCTGAGCCTCTACGGAAACCGCTTCAACACCCTCACCAGCATCGACTACAGATGGTGAAAAATTACTCTTTTCACGTCGTCATTAGCAACATATATAAGTATGAGCTCAATTAGCTGTAAGTATTGATCTATTAGAGGACGGCACACAGTGGCTTGGCAATTCTAAAGCTACCAAAGTGATGCAGTGCTCTTGAATGGATCATTTATAGCCAAATTTAAAGAATGCAAGGTGTTTCGTTGCACTCAATGGAAGTAAAAACATTAAAGACAAGGTCAAAATGAGTAAAACATGCAAAGCTATTAATAATTGTTAATTACGGATACGCTTGAACAAGTTGACCACATGAATAATCCTTTCAGCATGAGAAGCGGTGCTCTTCAGTTGATATACCTGGTTAATAGAAAAGGCGCATTGATTAAAAGGAACCACGGCCGCATATAGAGCTTGCTAATTCACATGAGCCGCAACATGTACAGTAAACGCACAACCTGTATTGTTAGCGGTGACTGTGAATAATGAGGTCAGGCATTTTCAATTCCCAGTGACTATTTGATGCTTGGTTGTACTATCTGTTCACCGTTGAACGTATTATATTTTGACGTAATGCGCATAAAGCGGGAAGGAAGGCACCTAACATTCAGTGCAGTGTTTGTTGACGAGCTCAGAGATACAACGGACAAATGCCTTTCTAAATAATGAACAACATTAGAGTGTTATTGCAATGCAATGTACGAGGCAGTTTACCGTGGACCGCGAACATAGACCATAAAGCTACAAAGCGGTCTATAGTCAAGATTCAAAGAACTTGTAAACGAAAAGTCAGGCAACATGCTGCAGGAGGATTTCGTAAGTGCAAGAATTTCTTTTTCCGCCAAAGATGGCCATTATGTTGGCTGAAATGCCTCTCTATGTTGAGTACGCATGTGCAATGTGGCAAAGGAGGGACAGTATTGATCGTTTCCTTTCCGCCCGCCTTTCCTTTTTCCATAATCGGGTCCGAAGGACCACAGACGCTGTTGTGGAAGTCACAGAGTGACGTTTCTTCTACGTTGTTCAGAAACCCCGAGACAGCTGTGTTCAGTGACTCCTGTGTGAGAAACAACTTATGTACTGTTTTAAGCACAATTCACGCGTCATACCCTCAGTATTAGAAGTGTTAAAATTTGCTTCCGTCCAACTAGAAATCGGACAAGCACCGATGCTGAAGTGTGGCGTGGGTCAAGGTCTGACTCATAGAGGCATGGCGCGCAGCTCAGAATGTATGCTCGTACTTCGCGTGGCTATTCGTACAGCTAATCTTCAATGTGATAGCACAGGGCATTCTTCAGCAGAAGAGGGAGAGCCGTTCCCCGTATGTTTTGCTACGCAGGCATTATGCGGCTACCGTCAACGGCAATCTAAAGCACACAACTCGCCTTGTTCCAATTCTTTGGTCGATGCACTTTTACATCATGAGGCCACAACTTGAGCGCTTGACAAGTGCCGGTGATAAGCAAGAACAAAGTCTCTAGACAGTCGTATGTGTGCCAGTGATAAGGAAACAGGGATAACAGCATAGGCGTGGATGTCTGTCAGAAGAATCAGGCGAGTTGCTGGTAAGGCTGGAAGTGCTTAGATTTCCGACATCGCTGCGGCATTCTGATAAACAGGGAGGAATCTGGGTGCGCCTGTGGATATGTATATATAATGTGGAAATGTATGTAGTTATGTATGTATAATGTGAACGGCACCACTATGAACGGAGAGGAACCGGAAAACAGCCGCGGACGGTAACATCAGTGAGACTGCAGGCAGCCTCAATTTGAAGCATGCGAATGCCCTGAACGTGCTTCGTCCGGTGAAAATGCGCCTACCACCTGCAAGCCTCCACACACCACTCACTCACCAAAATTCACCCTCCACAGGTTTCTAACTATCCGAAATCCAGACGAAACTTAACTCAACGACTAAATGAAAACGCGATCACTGTAAACGCTTCAGTACATCCAGAACTGTGCACGGAGACTTGTCGTGTAACTTAGTGCAATCACTTGTGCATGTTTTGTCAGCGGTGAAATTCCACCGCAGCGATGGAATATCCGTGGAGGCAAAATGCTAGTGGCCCGTGTACTGTGTGACGTCAGTTGACGTGATACAACCCCAAGTGGTCCAAGTTAGTTAAAGCCCTCCAGCACCGCGTCCTCCAGAAGTGAAGTCGCTAGAAAAAACACTACAAAAAACGAACTAATCAAACCGCTTAAACAAATGAACAAAATAAAACGCTGAAAAAAACAAACCTTGTTTACAATAACTTTCCTGTGTGTGTACCACACACTGCTTACAATTTTATACGCAAAATTCTCGGTACGGTAAATTTTGACGGCCGGAAAAACAGGGCAGAAACAAGTTTTCCATGAAAATATTGGAAACAATGAAAAACTACACAAAAAAGATTGTCCTGAACACTTTCATTTCATGCTGTGTAGAGTCAAGGGCAAGGGAGGGGGGGGGGGTGATTCGTTGTGCGCGCTCATAACACGAAAGAGCGATTCAAAGATTTCATATGTTACAGCTAATCAGCGACCCAAGCCAATGAAGTTACGAGACCCGGGTGTATGCTTTCAAAAGACGGCTGCAGCAAGGATAAGAAGGACAAACAAGGAAAACAACAACAAGGTTCGGTTTATGGTTTATGGGGTTTAACGTCCTAAAGCGACCCAGTTTATGAAGGACGCCGTAGTAAAGGCCTTCGGAAATTTCCACCACCTGGGGTTCCTTAACGTGCACTGTCATTGCACAGTACACGGGCCTCTAGAGTTTTGCCTCCATAGAAATTCGACCGCCGCGGCCGGGATGGCACCCACGTTTTCGGGACAGCAGCCGATTGCCATAACCACTCAGCTATTGCGGCGGCTATAGATACAACAAGGATAACAAGGATAAAGAAGGCAAGGATAAGGACAAACAAGCCGATCACAATACTTCATTGGAGAACTTATGAGCTGGTAATTGTCCCAGTGTTCTAGAACATGTGTCTTGAAGCGCTGCCAGAGACCACATACACCAGTGGGGAATCTATAGTTCTTCGAACGGTTACCAGTTGGAAGCTTTCAAGCTCCGAAGGCTGGCGGGCAATTCTTTCATGTTCAATGCGACAGCGTGATTAGACAAGATAAGCAAGCCAATTGTTTAGACATATTTGCTTACTCACTATCTGCATCTGAGCCAACAGGCCGTGACAGTTCGCCAGGAACCTTCTTGTGGCTAAGTCGTGACTAATCGTCTACGCAACACTGGAAATTAATTATTACAGGCAAATAGTATAGTTAATACCTCTAGAGACTTTAACGGATAATGCTAAGGACTGCCAGTGAGAAGGAGGACAGTGCGGAGCAACTTGAAAACCGCATATTGGCAATCATAAGCCGGCATTATTCCATGCCAATAAGCAGGATTGCTTCACCGAAGCACATAACTTACTTTCGTTCGAAGTAAATAAGCTAACGATGTCGCAGAAAGTTCAGAAGTCGAAATGCGCGATCAGCTGCATGAAGAATTCTCATGTGACGCAAGTTTACTCAGCAAGCCAAGAGAGGTTTCACTGAAGGAGTCGCTCCTTTCTCTCCCTGCTTAGCGGCTGGCGACTGTGAACTAGCGGCGCGAAGTAAGGTGATGCTATGGATAAGCACCGAATTACTTTGCTTTTAAACAATCATGCTAAATTATGGGAACTTGTCACTTTTAACGCCACTAGAAAATCCGGCGTGGGGTTGTCGGCGTCAGCGTTGTGCGGGAAAAATCACGGCCATGGCTCTGGCAGGTGGTCGGCTATGAGGCAGTTGGGCCACCAAAGTCACGTGACCTTGCGCCGACCTCACGAGCTACCCACCGTGGCAGGTGGCCGTTAAATTAATGATTGATCGCTGAGGAAGAGCAGCCTGAGCCACCCAAGGCCCACAGCTGAAAGCACCTGCCATCGCAGGGCAGTGACGCATCGCTTAACCACTGCACCACTGCGCCACGAGGCTGTAAGGACTCCCAGGGATGTATAAATGTAAAGTAGAGAATGCCCTTCTCCATATACGAAAATTAACCCATTACGCTATCGCGTCATACCCTTTAGCTGAAGCTTAAGTGTCTCCTTCAATTTTTTCTTGATACATCCGTCAATTAAATTCGTGAATTGAACAGAATAACCGTTGAATATATGTTGGAGGGCCTTTATACTGTGGTTGATTGTTCTCAGGACTTGCATTCCCCGCAAAAAGCCACAGAAAAAAAAAGATTTTTTCCTTAGGTGCTCTGATTTTTTGCCGAGCCCTCTCACTATAGTAGTTACAACCGTTGTATAATGATACCAGGTCTTCCGAAAGCGAGCTTTTATTGTTAGGATCTGAAGAAGTTCCGTCCGTAGGGAGATACGATGCAGTTATGATGTGCTCCATGCTTGCTGCACTTGTCTAATTCCGAGCTTTGTGCTTGTGACGTTATAGGCTACCTCGCTTCCAGAGGCTGCGCGTCTTGAACCTGGCCAAAAACAACCTAAGATATGTGCCCGTAGGAGGGTTCAGCAACCCGTCACTCGAGACGCTGAGCCTCAACAACAACCCAATCGAGAAGATCGATGCATTCGCCTTCAAGAACCTGCCCCGCCTGAAGAGCCTGCAGCTTCGCTTCATCCGTGCCAAGGTCTTGGACGCCTACTCCTTCTCTATCCCCAAGCATCATCCGGAACTGGAGGTGAGGCACCGATGAAAATACAGTGGAAGGAAAAAGGGGTCATCTCACAAGGGGAGCTTTCCTTGGTCGGAAATAGGGTGCCCCCACTTTCAGGGCGAGGACAGCGGTGTCGACGGCGGCATGTTGGACGACACTCTACCGTTCGGCTGCATTGAGCACAATGTTACGGCGGCCCGTGGGCAGAGTGGGTGAGGGAACAAACGCGGGTTAATGACACCCTAGTCGAAATCAAGAGAAAAAAATAAGCTTGGGCAGGGCACGTAATCCGAAGGCAAGATAACCGCTGGTCCTTAAGGCCAGTGTAGCAAGGGGGCGGAAGAAGGTTAGGTGGGCGGATGAGATTAAGAAGTTTGCGTGCATGCGGTGGGCGCAGCTGGCAAAGGACAGAGTTGTTTGGAGAGACATGAGAGAGGCCTTTGCCATGAAGTGGGTGTGGTCAGGCTGATGATGATGATGATGGTGTTCTTCCAAGACAGGATGGTACAATGAATTCTTTATACACTGAATACAGCGGAGGCCTGTTGGTCTGAGTCTTCCGTCTGCATGTGAGACGTGTGCGATTTGGTTCCAAATGCTTCCGCGTATTCAGAGGTTTTCCAGTGAGTACAAACTCTCTCACGGCCTGGTAGCTTGCTTTTATGATGCAAATTGCTTGCGAACGACCCCACTTCATGCATACAAAGCACGTACTGTTTAGTAAAGCTACGCTTATGCTATTGAAATCCGATAGTCATCATCACAGCTTCACAGTGAGCTGTGCCATCCTTTACCGCAAGTAAGCAGTCGTGCAGATAGTTCTTCATTCACCCCAGTTACAGTTACGAATCTGGAATTCAGAATCCCCGCATATGCCGCAGCCGGTTGTGGGGGAGGGGCTGTACGAATATTATTCGACGAATGCATCATTAGCCCAAAGCATTGTGCCCAGGCGGCGACAGTCAGCTACGAATTTAGTCGCATATGGCACCCTGGAAGATTACATTTTTCATCATACTATTTTAATAAACAGCCAGCTGAAGTTAATACAAAATGTGACCGGTAGCGCAACAGTCTTCAGAACCGTGTTTTTTTAAATACTTTTCAACCAATCATATCGTTGTATTTTAAAAATGAGGATCAAAACCTTTTCCCATTCGGTATGTAAATTATAAGAGGTCTGGTGGATGCCCACACTCCACGGGAACTTTCGGCTTATACAAGGTCTGCACTTGGATGGGATACGAGATGCAATGAAAGAAAGAAAGGGGCGCGGGGACGGGAGTCTGGGTTGTTTACGGGGCGAATCAGAGCACGAGGACCGTAAACGAAGGTTAAATGTAAACGCCAGTCCAACCTACCCTAAACCTTGTCCGCGGAAATGGCTCGGCGTCTCTGATTTGGGGTCAAGGGAGACAGCTTAGGACACCTGATTCGCACAGTGTGAAATTATATTTTTAACCCTAAATGCTCATTCAGGAGCCTCTATATTCCGATTATCAAGCCTGTGAAGCAGCACTGAAAAAAATGACAGTGATTCCTTCGTGACGTCCGCATCAAAGTGGCAGTGGCATTGATAGCCTTATCAGATTTGGTTAGCATTAGTAGTAGGGGAGAAATCGAGCGTCACATGAGAAAAACGAGCAGGGTCAGTTGATGTCATGACGTCAGGGAAATGTTCTATTTTCTACAGAGAAGGCATTTTCTATTAGTCGGTAGTTGACCACGAAATCTTATGATGCTATGTTATGTTGCGTAGGATAAAATTGAGTAACAAGACTGGAGAACTGGATTAAACAAAACTGAAGTATTAATTAATTGAAGAAAGCTGAATCTTCTCGTCCTTGAGTCCCATGGCAACATGACAGTATCGAGTTACTGCCAGCCGACTAGCTACAGTGGTTATGGCTCAAGGCTCTGCGCACTTGGCCTCTCAAGTGTGATCAGCTGGTGTCAACAAAGGTAACTAATTTCAAAACTTGCGATGCGGAATACAAACTCTTAGATATTAGCAGGGCTGTTGGCACATATTCAAGCTGTTTCCTTGCGTTCTGAGACTTGTCTGTCTCTATCTAGCTAAATGTGTTCTGTTTCCATTAACACGGAAATCTATACAAATCACATTTCTTCCTTACGATTCTACAGATCAATCTGATGGGAGGCAACCTGCAGACCATCGAGGAGAACGCCTTTACCGGAACTGCACCACTCTCGCTGGATCTGAAGTTTAACGCTCTCAAGGAGTTCAGCGCTCCCGTGTTCCAACCCCTGATCACAGCAATGGCGTCGAACGCCCGAAAGCACCAAATGTTAGGGGACGCCAGGATCTCTACGAAAGGTGAGAATGTGTTAAAGGTTGAGTTCCACAGGTTAGCCACAGTAAGTGACACCTGAGAAGCCCAGGTGTGATGAAGTGTACAGCCTCATGTGCGGACGCCCTCTTCCGCGGTATAAGACGGGCCATATGGCTTACGTATGTTTCATGACATGTCGCCTTAGATCACACATGCCACTGAGGTGTTCGGAAACACCCAGGAGCTCCTTCGTTTGCAGCTGCCAATCCTGGGTTATCCAAGATTCGCCCATCCGCAAAGTATTGACTCCGTGCAGGGATTACCTAGGAAATGTCTCGCACAGCTTGAGTCATGTTTCCAATTATCACGTGCAGAACGTCCTGAATCTCTGTTATTCCAGCATTCCTCGGCATATCTTACAAGGTACACGAAATAAAAATACGTATCATTTTGCCAGCGTACGCACAAGTACAGTAGTGAGCAATATGAGAGGGAACAGACCTTTGGCAGAAGATTAAAAATTGTGTGGTTATTCTTCCACTAAAATTTACAATGACTGTTCCATGATATCTACAGTGAGGAAAGCTACTTATAAAACAGAAAAAAACCTGCTTACCAATCATAATTATGGAGTAATAAATAAATAAATGTTCAAACCTTGTTCCCTCTCCTGTTTCGCACCACTGTACACTAATTGCGCACACTCTTGTGGAAGAGCACTCAGGCTATGCCTTTACGACTCAACACGAATGACAGCAGGGACCCTTAAAGAAGCGTCCGGTGAGATATTCGATCACGAAAGAGAACAGTGGGCAAGAACGCCTCCGAAAACCGGAACAAGAGTGAGCATGCATGCATTACTACAGAGGGGCAGTCTAGACGTAGCGCGGGTTACGTGGCTACGTTTTCCTCAATTTTCGACGTCGTAAGTTGCCAGGTGTGTTAGAATTGTGCCTTAAATAACGAACATATTAACGATGCCTTACGTTTCAAGAGAAAATGGATAACTGGAAGCGGGTACTAATTCTGCTCCCCAGGAAAAGAAGGCGTGTTTCGGCTCTGCAGCTTGCCCTCCATTGCTAGAAAAAGTTGTCGCAGAGTACAGCGACGTCACTTTTGTTCGATATAAACAGTTACGGATGTTGAGAGTGAATGTACAACAAAATAGTGTGCCCATATTTGAGCCTAGAAAGGCGTTTTTAGACAACTTGGACATTTGGGCCTAATATCAATATTCAGCTACTACTCTCAGGTGGGCGTAGTCTGGAAAAAATTGCATATAAAGAAAAAAACATGTAAGGATATGTAGTGGAGTATGACTGTTATTTTTTTTGTTTTAATTACGCTCGAGGACCTTTAGGTGTTACAGATGGAAGTGGGTAAAAAAAATGTGCACAGGAGTAATTGCAGCACCACAGGATTTGACCATGACCTGCATCCATATATAGTAGCACTCATGATAGAGACGACGGACGCTGGCTGGTAGTTCTAATTGGATGCTGTTTTGGACCCGCATTTCTTTTGAGCTTTTTCGTAATAGTTGAATGAATGTTACATTATGTACCGGTAAAACAATCGCACAACGCAAACAAGCAAGCAGTCTTTAGTACTGGAAAGCTAATATCGTAAAAGAATTCTGCCTTAATTAAGTCTTCATTAAAACTCGCTCCTTTTATCATTACACAGCTCTGTACAAAAAGCAGTTTTTGCCATTGAAAATGGTGTCTTAAATGGGGTATGGAACTTAATATTGAAAAAACTGTCGTCTCACGTATAGCTAGAATAAAGTCTCCAAGTTTGCTGCCCTACCTTATTCGCGGTAATAGGATTTTGGAAGTTGAGCAATATAAATATTTAGGTATAACACTTGACAGTAAGTTAAAATGGTCGTCACACATTACTAATATTTCTACAGCCGCATTGAGAAAGCTATGGGTTTTACGTAGAAAGCTAAAAACTGCCCCAGCACACATGAAAAAATTGGCTTACGAAACTTGTGTGCGGTCTTTACTCGAATATGCCTCAGTCGTTTGGGACCCGTGCACGAAAAAGGACATAATGGTCCTTGAAAAAGTAAATAGGAAAGCGGTTAGGTTTATATACGGAAAATACAAAAGGGAAGACTCTCCATCGCAGTTATTGATGTCAAATAAAATTCCTACGCTAGAAGTCCGCCGAAAGATTAATAGATTGGTATTCTTGTTTAATAGTTTAACAGGTAAAAATAAATTGAAGCTACCGGAGTGCATTAAGCGTCCTCTTGTGAGAAGGACTCGGAACGTTCTTGAACGTTCACTTACTCCCCTTTTCGCCAAAACTAACAGTTTTAAATACAGTTTTTTCCCTAGAACAGTGCAAGATTGGAATTCGCTACCGGAATCTGTTTTTTCCTCGCAAAATTTTTCTGATGCGTTAAATCGTCTATTTACCTGCTAATATTGATTATATGTATGTTTTGTATACGTGTGCTGCTGATATTGCATAAGTTTATTGTTTGGTTTATTCTTTTGGTATCCGTGCGCTGCTAACATTGTATAAATTTATTCTTTTGGTTTTATTCTTTTGGTCTCCGTGTGCTGCTAATATTGAATAACTTTATTCTTTTGGTTATGTATAATTATATGTTCACTTCTGCTTGGGCCTAGCAGTGGCCTGCAGTATTATGAAATAAATTACAGTTCACTTCATGGTCCCTGCAGGACCGCGGAAACTCAAATGCCGACACAAATGAGCGCAGGTGTTTATACACAACAGCGTCGTTGATGCCACCTCGAATACCATTTGACGCATGCGACACTCCACAAGAATAGATACATTAGCAAATATGACGAATGGCGCATACGTTGCGGAGATGCGGAGCGCGCTGGCGTGGGTACCGTTCCTGATTTTCACTGCTGTTCTAAAAAACAGTTTTATAGCACTTTCGCACTCTCTCAAGTAAGGAAGTGACGCGAAACTATTAAAATATCAGTTAAGCCTCGAAAGGGTCTGAACATTACCTGGAGCTGCTCTCCTGTCACTGTCCCGTGTGAATTCGGTACAACTATCGATGAATGCGGCAGAAAAGTTGAGGCCTGAAAACGAGAAGGGAAAGATGCATTCTGAATAGTAGTTTTACAAAATGCGGCGCCTTCTTACGTAGGGCATTTATTTCCCCATCGAAATATTGTTTACTTGATGAAAATCACGGCATCTGGTACAGCAGTGGAAGATATTCATTCTGGTCTGAGGAGTAGGTGAGTTCATTTCAAGCGTTAGAAATAAACCCAAGTCATTCAGAAGGCCTGCGATCAGGTTAAACGCGTACCGTGGTGCATAAAATTCAATTCTCGCGTTCCTTCGTTAGCCAGTCAGCTCGTATTTGTGCAAGCTGATGAATCATCGGCGTGCCCACACACACATTAAGTTTCAGTTGAACGACTTCTGCCGGTGACAGAAAAACATATATATTTTTGCCATAAACCTGCATTCTGTAAACCTTCCCCTGTGACAGTACAATTGGTCGGTTTTTGAATTTTTTTTCCTTGCCTTTGGTCCTCTGTGACTGATCGAGGCTTTTCTCTGACGCAGGCCGTGACGACATCAATGAGAGCGGACTAGAAAACATGAGAGCTAACTGAAACGTTAAAAATTACGGCGCAGGTCTGTCACTTTGTACACCGCGCGAAAGTGCTTCACTTGCCACTTGGCCGACATTACGCCGACCAGAATTGCAAACAGGTTGTCAGAGCCGTCAGGATATCTCCGCCTAGCATACTTCCCTCTTGGAGTTATTTCAAAACTGATGCCTCCATCAATGGGTCTAACTCCATTAAAATAAATTATTGTGTTTTTGCAGGGAACTCCTTCACCTGCTCCGGCTGCGAATTCTCGTGGATGACTGCACTTAAAAGCCAGCCTGAAGTGATGCTTATGCTTATCGATTTCCGGTGTCGCGACCAGACGCCCGTCTGGAACATTACCAAGCACCTCATCGGTTGTTCGTACAACCCACGCCCATGACGACCCTTGACGCTCTCGTTGAAAGTTGCACCAGTGAGAGTAAGCAACTTTTTCGAGCGAAAAATAAACTCTATTCACATAAGTGTCCAGTTTAAATGAAATAGGAGCATAGGCAAAATATGCCTTTGTCTGGCACATTAGTGCCTGTAGTACACTTCGTGTGGTTGCTTGGTTCAGCACAGGTTCAAGGTGACAATGACAACTATGTACAGTGCTATATTACACGAGTAAGCTACCTCCATAGCGAGAACGCCGACGGCTTCGACTATCAATCATTGCAAATATGTGCATTCTTCATCAACCTCATTGAAGTCGGACTCCTTTCCTTCATGTGTACTGCTCGTTTTATTAGATTATAGCATTGAAACGTAGAAGTTGGAGCCGATTAAAGCTTTTTGGGAGTTCCTGAGTTAGCTTTTTGTGTATATTTTAGTTTCAAGTTCGTACAAGCCCGACTTCATAACGGGAATTACTTGCTTACTTGAGGCTTATGCATGACATCAGATTCAGTTTTGTAGTTGACAATCACATCCCTATTAAGCTCTCAATCATCGGTGCAAACCGAATTCCACACTTTGTTCCCAAGGGCAGGGCCAGCAAAAAGAAAAGAGACATGTGCAGTCTTATTCCGAACTACAAGGCGATGCTTGCGGAGGCAGCTCGAAGTATGCGTATACAGCTTTCATACTCGCGCTTCAGGTTTCATTTTAGTTATACGAACTTGAGCTGTTAACTCAGCCTCAAAGACTGGTGCTAAAAGAGGACAAGATCGCTTGATTACTCCTTGAGGATGCACTCCGCCTTCTTTTTACTTCTAATATGTCAGGTGTTCAAGCAAAACCTCCATCTTACAGCTCTTGAGATGCGAAGATGTCGTCTGCAGCATATGAACACTAGTGCGGACTGACATCAGAAAAAATGTGAACCGTGTTTACTAGTAAGCTGTTTAACAAAGTTGCGATAGATTAGGTTCTAACTGTTGCTTTTACTCACGTGGTTGCGAATGGAAATGAGCTGCTAGTAATAGCCATATCAGTTTTTGCAGTTTCGAAGACGCGATTAGCTCGGGGCGGTGACTCAGAAATCTTGGTAACTCCTGCGTATTTGGCCAGCGCTAATCAACTCCTCAGAGCACGTCAGTCCGTGGCATGCGTTTCACGTTACCTTCTCTCTCATGTGTGGGTTGGAGCAGCGTACAGCGGCGACCACTGCATCGCACGCGGCACAGCGAAGGACAGGTGGCATGTACGCCACGGAGTGACTGGCTGGCGAACGTCGTTTTGAAAACCGCGCGTTTTTTGTTCTTTTTTTTTGCACGAGATGGCCAAAATTTGTTGAGAAATAGTGCCGAGGAAAATCGCATTTTCGATATTCCAAAAAATAATATTGTTACGAGGTGGCAAGCCAAGGAAAGCACGGCATGATGACAGAATGAAGATAAGATATAATGGCTCAAGGGCCTAGCGCGAGCACTCCGTCCCGCGCCACTGCACTCTTCTTCGTCTTCATAACATGACCCCGGTCCTCAGAGCGATCGTCCCGATCGATTGCTTGAATTACGAATGGTGAGGTGACGATGAGGATGATCAGGAAGGATAGAAGAAGATGAAAGGCTTGCCACAAAGATGAAGGAGATGATCTGGTGGACGGTTGCCCCCGGAGCTTCAGGTCCAGCGGTCGGTCACCCACTGCCGAAGGTCAAGGGTTGAGGGATCGCCGCACAGCCTGGGCGGGGGTGCCGTCTTGGTTCGGGTCGTAGTCGGGTCATCGTACATCAGGTCCTGGTCGTCGTGTCTTGTGGTCGGGGCTGGGGTCGGGGCGGCGGAAAGCGGCTGGTCGGTTCTGGTCAGTTCGAGCTGGGGTTGGGCCGGGCGGCGGAGCCCAGGACCCCTCGGCCGACGACGAAGGCGAGCAGAAGGCGGCGATGCTCCGGGGACTAGGATGACAATGAGCACTCAGCACCTCTACCAAATGTTACGTGGTGGCAAGCCAAAGAAAGCAAGACATGATGACAGAATGAAGATATGATTTAATGGCTCAAGGGCCTAGCGCGAGCACTCCGTCCCGCGCCACTGCACTCTTCTTCGTCTTCATAACAATATGGCTATTACAAACGATCCGCTTGAGATCTCTAATTTCAAGCGTGTGCCTAATTATAGCAGTTAAAGAGATACCTGCTGAAATTAGTTATTATTACGATATTAATATAGTTAACGTGATTGACTTGTTTTCTAACATCAGACAGCACTGATGTTACTAAGTCAGAAACCACACACCAGCAACTTCGCCACGCGCCACCACCTACCTAGATCCACCTCGCCAGCCTTGGCACGCCCACAGTCACCTTTAGAAGGGCCACTCACAGCCAACTCACCTACCTCCACCCACCACAAACTTCACCCATGCAGCTGCGGAAGGTAAAAGTGAAGGTAAAATCGAATCCAAATACGCAGTAGCAAAGCCAGCTGTCCTCTAGAAGCACCACCCGCTGGCCAACTTCCCACCTCACTCACTTAAGTAGGGGTCAGCCCACCCAATTACCGCCTCCCTCGATGCACCTTCCTACCCCAAATCATCCTCCAGAAGCGTCACCCACCGCCCAGCTAGCCGCCTTTGCCCTCCAGGAAAATATGTCTCGTGTGTGAAGCTTCGGCTTGCAGCAAACATTTTTTTCAGTAATAGCATCGAAGCAATGATGGAGCCTAAATCGAACTCCGTTCCCAGAACTTGCGGGTCAGATGTCTGATTGTCCCGTGAATTATTTTTACTCCTCTAGCAGTAAGACCTCCAACCATAGATTTAACCGATATTTGTTTGTCCGATCGAAGCCTCTCTGCGTAGACTTGACGTTGCTAGGGAAGAACAGCGTGGGTCACTCAGCCCCACCGATGGCAGCAGTGGCGCATCGCTTACCCGCTGCATAGTATACTACTGCGCCACATGTGGCGCGAGGATTACCAGGGGTCTTTTAATGTAAATGAGAGAATGACGAATTCCGCATGTATGAGCACTAACCCATTAACGTTATCTTGCCGCACCCTTAAGGTGGAGCTTAAGACCGATTTCTCCGATCTTTAACTGAAGCTTGGTTGACCTTTAAAACCGAACCTGGAGCCGAAACCGAAGTGAAAACCGACGTGCTAGCGCACCCAATTCGCATTCGGGACAAAGTACCGGTTTATTTCAAGCCAGCAAAAAGGCCCCCCAAAGGTGCAACAAAGCCGTTGTATCGAAGGAACGAGCAGAACAATGGATGCATGCGGAAATTATCGCGGCAATTCTATAAGGTAACCGTTCGCTAACGAAATTTCTATGCGACCACACGCCGGGTACCGCATCAGGCTCCTTGTAAATGCTGGCCGCCGGTGGTCCTTCACTGCAAGTCCATGAAGAACGGCCCTCCCTAAGGCAGGTGCACTCCCGGAACGTCTCCGAGGCTACGACGGACCGCCTCAACCACGATTTCCACCGGGAACGAGACCGTGAAGCCAAACACAGCAGCCAATGTGAGAACTGCGCACCCGCCTTTGAAAGAACAGCCGTTCTGCGCAAGTGTCGCGACACCACCACAAGGGTGATAGTAGAAGCTAACAAAATATTAAGATTTTCTGATCAATGTGCCAGCGAGCCATCCGTATACACTTGAGCAAAAAAGGGCTCATCTTTTCAAGCGCGCATGAACATGCCAGTGACTAGAAGGAAGATTACGAGCCAACGAGATTATTGTGCCACTTGAACATGAGTTGTTTTCCTGTGTTGTCACCGGTCTGGGCCTGTTCAAGGCAATAAACGATGTTGTCTGTCAACGCCTCTGTTTGTGTCAGTATTTCTGGTCCGTGTTGCGACCGCGCAGTAGTACAAAAAATGTTGAACCAACAAGCCAGCCGCTACATATTAATTGTGAAGGAACAGCCTCACGCCGACCGCCCCCTCCCCCCCCTCCACCCAATCGGCTGCTTCGTGTGTGCTTATAAAATATTCGCCGCCGTGATCACGGGCCTAACATACGCAGTCGCGTAGCACCCGAGGGCACTCAAGTATTGGGACAAAAAAAAACGAATGCAAGCGTGTAGCCTATCTTCTGCGCCGAGCTGTCAGTTTCCGTGCCGCCCGCAACTTTAAAGGGATATCTGATAAAATCAGCATAAAAATGAAGTGCCTAAGTCAATGTCTGCTGTGGTTCGTTGACACGCGGACAGAAGAGGGCACTAGTGTTACTTAAAACACATTGAAGGCTTAATTATACTCGTGTAATTGAGTGTAAACGTAAGAATATAATCTGTAATGGATAACACACGTAACATCAACAATGTAGCGACAGTGTCACAGAATGCTTCTGGTTCTGCTTATGCACTTTATAATTCTTTTGTGATTATTTACTGCCACGCTTCCTGCTAGGGTAACAACAATGCATAGGTCATCGTAGTAGGTGATGTTACAAATCTGCGTTTGTTTACCCAACTACGGCGGCTGCGTTTTTATGGAGGCCAAACGCTAAGGCGCCCGTGTGCTGTGCGATGTCAGCGCACGTTAAAAGGTCACCAGGTGGACAAAATTATTCCGGAGTCCTCCACTACGACACCTCTTTTTTCCTTTCTTCTTTCACTCCCTCCTTTACCTCTTCCCTTACTGCGCTGTTCAGTTGTCCAACGATATATGAGACAGATACCGGGCCATTTCCTTTACCCGAAAACGAATTATTATTAATTATTAGTATTGAGTGTACCGTCTTTTCCAACAGTTAACCGGACAATGGTCAGCTTGTACGCTGGACCGTAGAGCCCTTACGACACCCCCAAAAGATAAAACGGTCTTAATTGCGCTTTTGTTAGCTTGCAGAGATTGAGAGCTTAAGGGGGAGCCACAAGTGATTCACTACAACGCTAAGAAAGGAACCCTGTTCACAGGTTACTTTTGGTGAAGACAGCGCGTTTCACTTTATACAATGATCGCATTCCTACTGCGTATTTGAATTTAATAATAATATTATTAATATTAATATTAATAATAATAATAATAATATTAATATTAATAATAGAATTTGGGGAAGTAAATGGCGTGGTATGTCTCGTATATCGTTGGACACCTGAACCGCGCGGTAAGGGAACGGATAAAGGAGGAAATGAAAGAAGGAAGAAAGAGGTGCCGTAGTGGAGGGCTCCGTTGTAATTTCGACCACCTGGGGATCTTTAACGTTTACTGACATCGCACAGCACACGGGCTTCTTAGCGTTTTTCCTCCGTAAAAGCGCAGCCGCCGCGGTCGGGTTCGAACCTGGGAATTTCGCATCAGTCACCGCAGCTTTCTAGCTTCCGTACGGCGTGGGCTTGTGGTGGATGAAAAGTTCTGAATTTTTACCGGTTGCGGCTTCCAAGAGGCGAAGGTTTTACACGCATACAAACGGACATGCATGCATGCATGCACGCACGCACGCACGCACGCACACACGCACGCACGCACACACACACACACACACACACACACACACACACACACACACACACACACACACACACACACACACACACACACACACACACACACACACACACACACACTTTTAAGAGCGTGAGCTCTTACTCATCACGTCTTGAGATTTCGTGGGGTCTGCTACACCCTTGATCACAGCGCCATCTGTGGCAGCAAACACTAATCATGTTTCGAGATTTCATGAGGTCTCCTACCATCCTGAGATCAAAGCGGCATCTGTGGCTGCAACTAGAAAACAGCGCATCTCGCATTGATACTTATAGCGCCATCTACAGTAGCATTGTAGAAACTAATGTCGAAACAAATGTCACGTGTCAGTGATGAAGTCACGGTCCAATGTGGTGGATAGAGGTGGAACTAGGTGAGTATGATGTCATGGGACGAAATGGCGGCACAGTTCAGTTTTCCAAAACGCCGGCCATTAAAATTGGTTTTGCCCTCTCATCCCTTCCCCCCCCCCCCCCCCTCACGGAAAGAAAAATTCTAAAACGGGTAGGAAAAACTGTCCCGTCACGGGACCGCTATACAAGCATACATTCACTCCGCCACACACACACACACACACACACACACACACACACACACACACACACACACACACACACACACACACACACACACACACACACACACACACACACACACACCGACAGCAACGGACACCCATCCGGGGACAGTTGTACACCAAACTGGGTAGGCAAATAAAACCCTATGGGTTGTGGTATATAAAAAAACTGCAATTAAATAAATGGTAAACATTTTATGCATGCAATTGCTAAGTGAAGCGTTACCATATCGCACTGCAAGCCAAATTATTGGCCCACCTTTTCTCCACAAACGAAGCAAACTCCGTTTTGGACGTATCTGGAGAGGGTGCTACTCGACAATGGGTAGATGTGCATCGTAATTTCTTTGATAGATGGCGCTAGGAGGCGTGCGTGCACGCGTAGCCAAACATGGTGTCAATCCATCCTGTTTCAAATGGTAATTATTACATTCCGTTTCTCGAGACATGAGGCGCGTTCTTCTTCGCTTTCTTCATCTAGTAAACCAAACAGCTAACGCTCGATACTTCAACGTCTTGCAGACGGTGGTGGCCTTTCTTTGACATGACAGGGGATCATACTCCCAACACTCAACAAAAGTGTTAGGAGTATGACGCTCTACATACTAGTGCGAAAAACTCAGTCAAGCTGTAAGGTTATTGCGGCTGCCATGTTATTTCACCTTATACCGGGTGTTTAATAGAGGCCCGCCATTGATTCTTAAAATAAGCTAGAAAACAGACGGGTCGTGAAAACTAGTAACTTTGTTAACTAATTATTCGTGATGTAGCTTCAATTCTGAGAGTTAAGGCCCAGTTTGCAATTAGAGATTTTGTGTAATACCAATACCAATAACAATTTTGAGAGCGAAAGCTCTACTTCTTCCGTCCAAAGCTGCAGGTCATGTGGCTATGAAATTTCATTTTCAAATCAGGAGGAGTGGAGGCTTAGCTCTGACGTCACGCCACGTGACTCAGCACGCCTCGCCACAGCTGCGCGCGTTGAGCCGACGGCGCTCGCTCCCCTGGCAACTATCGAATCACGTGACTCGCTGCGCCTCGCCACAGCTGCGTATGCGGAGCCGACGGCACACTCGCAACCGCCGGAAATCGCTTGACGCGCCGTTCGCTGTATAAAAAAGCGTGTGGCGTGCGCTTACCTTCACACAAAGCCATGGATGAGCAACCTGTCTTAACTAGTGCTTCGACGATGTATCGTCGCTGTGAAGCGGAATATGATGATTTCTACGTTATGAAAAGGCTTCAGATTGGACAATCATGATTAACATAGCTTTCGCTCGTCTGACTAGGTTCAGCCGGGTTGAACAATAGCTAATTTTTTTTTAAATTCCAAAACGCGTGACCCTCTGTACTGTGGCTTTGTAAATTTTGCCCATTTCGCGCCAAAATACGACCGTTTTCTGATAGCCTGTGTCCTTGGCGCGCGTATTCCAACGCCCCACAGTACACGCTGCTTCACGGCGCAAGTGACACTTAGAGTCTGCTCTTTCTAGTGTCGGCTGAGCAACGAGTTCCGCGGGTGAGACAGAGGCGATAGCGTGGAACGTGCCCCAGGGATTGACGTGTTTTGGTAGTCGATAAGAACGATAAGAAAAAGAAGATTCAATGCAAACCACTCTTAGACAAAGCACCAATTCTATACAGGCACAGGGATCAACTCGTGCGGAAGCTCATGGAAGCCTTTCATATGCGTATCAGTGGAGGTAAATGTGTCGGTCAGACTTCCGTCGGTCAGACTTTCTGATAGGGAGTTCCTGCTTTTGGCCACTCACTCGGGTACACGGTGTGACACCTGATGTCCATGATGATAGCCTTGCTCTGGTCTTGCCTTGATTTTACTTTATATTTGTGCATGTATTTGTAATAAACTTCACTTGAGAGTTAGCGCTCGTTCTTTTTTTTCGCCTTTGTCCTCGTGTTTCTGCGCAATTTTTTCAGTACGCATGACAACGAACTAGCCCAACTTTCTGCTTTACTATGTTCTGGTTGGCACTGCCTTCGTGTGTCGTTCGGCGCGAGATGTGAAAATTTTGCTGAGCCGCAGCACTGAGTTTATCCGCGTTTCAGAATTCAAAGACCAGACAAGACTGTTACTAACAAAAGGCTTCAAACGTAAATTGGGACCAGCCGCTTGGTTCTAAAAGGCAAAAATCATACGTCCACGCATTAATCTTCCACGCAGCCTTCTCCAACAGTTCAGAGGTGACCGATTAGTCCCACGAAGTCTCTCCTGCATATTACACAGGCACCCCATATTACACAGACACCTCCCCATTATCATGTAGTGCTTGGCTCCATCTCTGACTTGGCGGAGAGGCAACACACTCCAGTAAAACAAGTTCTCCTTTCAGCTGGTTCCCTTTAGTGGCCTCGAGCGAATTTAATTTCAAGCTACTCGTCAACTCGTCTTCATGATATAAACGATGTTTAATATACCTTTAAGCAATGGAGTGAAAAAATATAAGGGCAAATCAAAAGGCATATGCAAATTCGCAGAAGTGTAGAAGAGGCTTGTCTGAAAATAAAAGAAAATAAAAAGTGGTTTCAGGAAAGGAAATGGCGCAGTAACTGTCTCACGTATCTCAGTGGACCGCTGAACCGCGCCGTAAGGGAAGGGATGACGGAGAGAATGAAAGTAGAAGGGAAGAAAGAGGTGCCGTAGTGGAGGTCTCCGGGAAAATTTCTACCACCTGGGGATCTTTAACGTGCACTGGCATCGCACAGCACACGGGCGGCTTTTGCGTTGCGCCTGCATCGAAAGGCGGCTTGCGAACTATCTGTGGATAGCGGATGTACACACGACCTAATCTTTTGAGCTGTTGGGAAAAGTTGGTGTCGGAAGAGTTGAGAAAAAGGTTAATGGAGAATACCTGAGTAACCTCCGAAATGCTGATGACATTGCCTTGTCAAGTAACTCAGGAGGCGAACTGAAAAGCATGATAGAGGGCCAAGACAGGTAAAGAAAGAACGATGCATCCAACAATTATGACGCAAAAATTTTAATTGTCATCAGACTCTGAAGGGTACATCAGTTTATGACAGGCCTCGAAGAGTTGCAGTTGGTAAAGGAATATATCTATGAAGGGCTGCCAGTGACCGCCGATCCGGACTACGAGAGTGAAATAACAAGAATAAGACTGGAGTACAGCGCTTTTGTCAGCTAATCTCAAATTACCAACTAAAGTTTATCAGTTCATCTAAAGAGGAAAGCGTATGAGTCGTATCTTATCTTACTCACTTATAAGGTAGAATCACGGAGGCTAACCGAAAGGTTGAACTTAAATAGAAGACAAAGCCGCGAGTTAAATAATCGAACATGACAGGTTTAAGGTTCAGAGATCGCAAGAGAGTAAAGTGGGTACGGGAAGAAACGCGAGCCGAAATCAAGAGGGACACATGGCCATGCAATTTGAAGGCAAGAAATCCGATGGTCTTGAACAGCAACGGAATGACTTACGAGCGAAGGAAAACGTAGAAGGGAGCGGAAGAAAGTCACATGGACGTATGAGAATTTGAAGTTAGCGGAGATTAGGCGGCTGCAGCCGGCACAGGACTGGGTTAATTGCGGGACCATGAAAGAGGCCTTTGTCCTGCTGTGGGCTTAGTAAGGCTGGTGATGATTGTGGCGATATGATGAGCATTTGGTTTAGAAGCGTCTAATATACAGATCCAGTAACTTGGCTGCGTAGGTCCGCAGAGTGGATTAGAAAGCAAGGAAAAGATAGCAAGAGGTGCAAAGATTCTGTTGTCGAGATAAGGTTATGAACATTGCGCGGATATGATGGCCATAGCTGGCGCTGGAGAGGGCATACCAATAATCACTGGTGATGTACTTGTGCTATTGAGGAATGTAACCCAACTCATAATTATTTTGTTCACGGTCATGATCTCTTAAGGTGGAGGATATGCGTCTGGCTAGCGCGGCGCTCCTAAAGTCGAATGTGAGGCACCTAGACAGATGAAGCGAGTCCGTGTCATCGTGCTCTGGGCGATCATACCACTCCGCGGTTAGCGCATCTACGGCACCCAATGCATTGAGAGAGTCAAGGTGGCTAGGCAGCGGCCATCAATCGAGATGAGATCTAGGCTCCCGAATAAATCCACTTTACAAGAAAAATGCCTCCCCTGAGGCGCGCTGCAATTTTGCGCCCAAGATTGCCTATCTTTCGGCCATGGAGAAGATCAGCGATTAAAAAGGCACCATTTGCAACTGACAATGAACTCAAAGTAATGCGTAGCAGTCGCTTGACTCCTGGGCGATAGACGGAACAGGCTCATATGCATGTTCCGTGAGTGCTGTGCGATAGGAGCAAACGAGAATATCCAATTAAAAGTCCTGACAGTACTCAAAAAACAATTGAGAATGCAGCGTGAAGTGGGAGTCGAGGAAAGATAGTGAGATGGACATAGCAGTGACGTGAGCATGGACGGAAACCTCAGCAGAACCAGGAGCAAAAACCTTGGCAGTATCATTGCTGCATTCCAGTGTGCAAGAGGAATTCATGGCAGTGCCCGCAGGGTTTGTTGAATAGGATCGACGCCTCCCTCCCCTCCACCCGTTATATGTTTGCCGAGAACTCTATTGTTCTCTCGCACGCTCAATTCCCATGATATCATTTCAGGGAGAATGTTATGTTTGATTTTTAATTAAAAAGAGGACCCGGATTCATGGTGTTGGAGGTAAACGTGGAGATTTGAGAGCTATACCCTACTGGAAGAGGGAACAACGGCACCAGCCGCGAGATTTTGAGCTGGAAATGACAATTATAGCAAGAAAATGATGAGTTACAAGAGCCATTTTTCGGCCGACCGTAGCGAGCACCACATTACTCAATGGGAACATTCCAACTTGTAATAGCGAGAAAGGTAAACATCGAGGAGACACTATACGCGGCCATGACGATGGAGGTAGCCTACTCCTCTGCTGAAAAGCCCGACCTGTGAGATGCTCTATGCACTGTCACAGAGTAGCTGCAGCGGCTTTATTAAATGAAAAACATGTACCAAACCTTACAAATTATCGCGTATAATTATTTGCAGATTGAGTGGCACGTGAAACACATGTGGCAGCTATGCAAACTAGAAGCGCTTATGCAGATTTCTTGGCCTTAACCTTTCGATAGGACGACAAAAACACGGATTTTTGATTGTACATGGCCTTTTGGCAGACACTTCGCTGGCTCCTGTGAGTGGCCAGCCCATGGCTGCCATTCAACACTAAACACAATGTGCATGTAGACCACAGTTTTGAAGCGGTAGCTTCGCTACTAGAGGTAATAATTATATTATAATAATACAATAATAAAAATAATAATAATTGGTTTTGGGGGAAAGGAAATGGCGCAGTATGTCTGTCTCATATATCGTTGGACACCTGAACTGTGCCGTAAGGGAAGGGATAAAGGAGTGAGTGAAAGAAGAAAGGAAGAAAGCGGTGCCCGTAGTGGAGGACTCCGGAATAATTTCGACCACCTGGGGATCTTTAACGTACCCTCACATCGCACAACACACGGGCGCCTTAGCGTTTTGCCTCCATAAAAACGCAGCCGCCGAGGTCGGGTTCGAACCCGGGAACTCCGGATCAGTAGCCGAGCGCGCTAACCACTCAGCCACCGCGGCGGGTTATACTTTCCCTAACATTCAAGGCTCAGACAAGGTCATGCGTTCAGTTTATAAATTCGAAGAACCAGTGAACGGTTAAGGGTAAGACCAATGATCAAGCCATTGCAAAGATGAAAGGTCAAGGTCAATTCAAGGTCAAGTCAAGGTCATCACGGTCGCCAATGTCTCGTCAAGGTCAAGTCTAGGTCAAACAAAATTGGATCACGCGATCGACTGCTGGCTCGCCGAGGCCCTCTTTAACCGAGTACATAACGGGCGGAGTGCCGGTGCGCCTAAGAAACAACCAAAGCATAGCATAACATGACTGCCAGGCTAAACCGTTAAGCTACAGCTTCTCGCTCGCTTTAACCGAAGCAAAATTACCGCTAATTTTTTTAACTGCGGTAAAGGAAAAGACAGAAAAGTTTCTTCTGTGTGCCTGTGTTAATCCTGTATGCTTGTTCTAATGCGATAGCATTAAAAGCCTCCTAACAGAAAAAACTACGCCGCATCTGAGTCATCTGTCACAAAATTCATTGATTGGCTGGCGGGATGTCAAGTCGAAAGTGATGTCATAACACTGTAGAATTCTCATTGGCTAGAGTGTCGTGACGTCACCATACCGGAGAAAACCAGTGATATGGAGGGAAGTGGCATCACAATACCGGAAGCAACATCACCAGGCCAGGTGTATTTGCACGAAGCCTCCACCTGACATTCGTCGCAGGTGACGTTGACTATTGGCTAAGAAGAAAATGGCTGAGACAACAGCGGGCCTAAATACAAAATAGGCATGCTTCCGAATAACTATATGTGCAAAAAATTTGGGGCGATCAATTTGATTTTCTCGAATAAAGCGCGATAGCATGCTTCTTTCATTTGGCAGTCATTTCCAGCTTTGATCATATTCCAATTCTGAGTCGAGTATATTTCAATCACCAATATATTCTATTTCTGAACTTATTTGAATTTCCACTATGCAGGTAGGCACAATGCACCGCACTCCGATCGCGGCGAGTGCTCATACCGCTACCAAGCGCAGTGGCGCAGTATCGCAGCGATTATGCGATGCACCACTGCCCTGGTAGGTGGCTGTTTCAAACACATCTGACTGGTAGGGCTTGTGAGATGCAGGTTTCTTTTACAGAGAAATGTTAGAAGGAGCAACTCCTACAAGCTTCTTTTTCGTACATATGTTTCTTCGAGAGGCTTTCCATTTTGCGCCTAGGCCTGCTGTTGTCCGAGTCATTTTCTTCTTAACGATTTTCATTTTTGCTGAGTAATTCTTCGTGCGGCGCAGCCCTCATCTAACCTACAGGAGGAGAGGGTGAAGGAAGAGGGGAAAGATGTCGGCGGGACAGTTGACAGGGGCATGTGGAGAGGCGCAAATCTCCGTAAACACCACCAAATAGGATGAGGCTTGGTACAGACGCCGACGGCGCCACCCCACTTTCGTCTCTGTGGCCCTCCTAATGCTATTCCATATAAAATAGGTTTGCGGGAGCTATTCCTTTTGCGTATTGCTCGGGAAAAGCAATCTGGGTCACTTTCGGTACGGCATCAACAGCTTCGAACTCTATCTCTTTGGCAACACGTAATGTACTTAGGCGCCCCTCTGTCTTTTTCCGGTTTCTGGAATGTTTTTATGGCATTGCTATTCTTCGCCTGTTTTCACTCGCTTTATTTAACAGCGCGAAATTTTCTTGCAGATTTTCTTGCTCTAATTTCTTGAAACGAGAAGATGCCTCTCTTCAAAAGTCTTGCTCAAGAATTCAAGAGCGCTATTCATATCGCGGTCCTCTTTGAGGAGCTCCTTCTCAAGAGACGCGCGCATTTCGGTTGTTTTGTCGAAACGTCTTCATCAATGTCTCCACTTCAGAACGAGAAATAGTCCCGGTAGAGTGCCTTACGGCAGAAAAGCAACAGTTGCAGCAGCATCAATGCCGTAAAAGTGCTAAAATTTCTGTCCAGTGTTATACAAAAGTGCAAGCAACCCGCAAGCAGCGCACAGGTAGGCGTCAACGATGCATTTGTCCGCAGCTGCATCTCGCTATGATCGGTGTAGCAGAGGTGGACGCACTCTTGAAGCGTTGTCCCTGGAGGTTCAGCCGCAGGACTAAAACAGTGATGCAGCCAGAAAGTAGGGTTACGTATTCGTATGGATTACGGCTCTTCGTGACAATGACTAGCTCGATGTCCATGTGTTTGAAGGCCTTCTTCAGACGACTGTTTACGCGCAAAGATGAAAACCCAAATTTGCTCTGGAACGCTCGTGCCACGTGTGAAGGCAATGTGCTTTTTCGTGTCCATGGGCGACGTTCATGTGCAATTCAGGCCTCTAAGTGTAGCCCACGTACGGCTTGCATTCTTAGCGGAAAACCTTGCCGCTTCCTTGGTACGACCAAACTGAACAAACGAATGTTCGGTATAGCATAGTTTTCTCTAATTCAGCACTTACTCCCAAGTCATAGGCGCAAGACGCTCACATGGTCTTCTATAGGAGCTGCCCTCTGCAAAAGCGAACACGGTCATCGGATAAGACCATTGGTTCTTCTAGCAGCGTGCACAAAACGTTTGTTGGTTAATGGTGTTTAATGTACGTCCCAAAGCTACTCAGACAATGAGGGACGCCTTAGTGGAGGGCCCTGGAAAATTTCAACCACCTGGGGTTCTTTAACCTGCACAGTCATTGCACAGTACATGGGCCTCTAGCATTTCGCCCCCGTCGAAATGCGACCGCCGCGGCTGAGATCGAACCCGTGTCTTCTGGGTGAGCAGCCGAACATCGTAACCACTGAGCAACTGCGGCGGCAGAACAAATAAGGGGTATATCTTTATAGGAGGCGGAAGGAGTACTGGAAGCAAGTCCTCGCAGACGTTTGTGCCGCAGCCGTCGAGTCTCTCAGCGAAATTCATTTAAATATCGCCACTTCATCTGAGAGCAATGTTCTAGTTAATAGGAAGCTATGATCGAGCGTAGCGAAGAGGACCAAGAAGTTCCCAGCAGGGAATCATACTAAGCACATCATTTATCGCAAGTTCGAACCATCGCACAATCGAATGTTGGAGCTATCTCGAATATTTTTCGCGCCGTACGGCCTCGCCTTGGCATCACGCCACCATTTTATAGCATCAACGGCTTGTTTATCGATTTTCATTGAATTAGGTCGTGCTCTTTATCGGTGACACAATATTGTCGGCCACCAATGTGCGTCTTCGGATAGAGCGGTGGAGTAGGGACCGTTATCGAAGTAGTGCACCAACTTAAGAAACACACTCATGAGTTGTCTTTGATTAGATGGAAGAAGGAATCTTTGCCATATTCCCAGGTGAAGTGCCAGTCAAATGACTCTAGCACATAGATTTCTGTTCTTCTTTGCTCTGAAGCTCTTACATACACCTTTAGCCCTTTTTTAATCGACATCTCAAAATTAGGAGCCTCAAACAATAGCAAGCGAGCAGTGCCGCTGACTAGCCTCTCCGGTCTAGGCGCGTATTGTTTGGCTCAGATGTTCATGACAACACAATGCAGTGATTGAGCGAGTTGATGTGCTCTCCTCGGAAGGTGTTTCAGAGCCCCTTTAACGGTTGCTCAGTGGTCATATACGTGGGAACGAAGGCATAAAGAAACGTTATAATCTGATTAAATTTTTAAGGAGAAAAAGAATACCGGCAGCAAGCAATTATCAGGGCACCAGGTTTGGTTTCCTGAATATATGCAAGTATAATCAAGTGTAAAACGGTGTGTGACTTACTTTTATCTATGCCATGAAGCCTAGTAGGCCGTCAGCGGGTCCGTAGGCCTATTGAAAGAGCCGTTAACTAATTGTGCCGTAAATTGAGAGACATGATTGCCACCACTACATGTTTGATAGCTTCAAGAGCTGCTGGCTGCAAGAAGTGCAATTATTTCTTGGTAAGTAGCAACAAAATTTTGCTGGCATAGTTTATTTTCACAGTATCCTCATGCTTGGTGCCCTAAATGTTGATGCCATGAATTCTGGAGAGCCGTGTGGAAGGCGGTCATCAAATATCAGCTTGGTTGAACATTGATGAGCCGCTTCAACGTACGGCTGATGACTGTGGGTGAAACATATTATGTTGTGGCGCACAGGCTAACTCGAAACCCGGGCTCTAGTGCATCATGTTCATAACAACGTTTACCGCTGACTCCCATCGAGAGCAATAGCCAAAAAAAAATTGCCGGTGGTTTAGCTGTGGCTAAACCTGGAGTGACAGCTGGCCAAGTGAAACTTGGCCACGTGACCAACCACGTGACGAACCACGTGATCAGCCACGGCGCCGCGCCGCAGGCACCTACTCCACACCACGTGACCAACCCCGTGACAGCGTGGCGGCGAAGCCACAGGGTGGCGGCGCCGCGCTGAGGACTCGAAATGCTACCGTAATGTAGCTATCGCTATACAAAAGCTGGGCCTTAGTGTAAAAAGCGGCGGCGTAGTTTGTGAGGATATATTTTTTGATACTTGAATTATCAGCGTAAACAATAAAATCAGGATCCTGAAATGTCGATTTGTTATTTCGGTTATGTGAGCTAATAAAAAGCGGGCTGGGGAAAATAGACCGCACGATAAAAATGGCTTGCCTCTTCACGTCCTCTCAGCCCACGCATTCCACGAAGCACAATACACTCAACCGGATGTCATGCTAGAAAGGACCGACCACCCGGCCTCTTTCATGCACCGGGACATCTGATTATTCTTCAGTTTTCATCTGAGGAAGCACTTTCGAAGGCCCATTTTCCTCAATAATAGACACTTGGTCAAATAGGCTTTGTTACAGCTCGGGACAGGTCACGTGACCTCTCTCGACCAATCATTTCGTATTTGTCGCCTGCAGGTTGGCAGGCTGGCGGTTGGCACGGTGAAGTCACATGACCTTCTGATGTGAGGGTTTGGAGGAGAGATAGCCTCCCGAGGAAATATGGGCGCAAAAATGAGCTTTGCGGGAGCTCGAAAAGGGCGATCCGAGTCTCACAAGCTTAACCAATGGCTGTGTTTGAAACAGCCACCTGCCGGGGCAGTGGCACACCGCTGAACCGCTGCACCAGAAGCGGCTTATGAGAACTCGCGCAGACCTATGAATGTGACAAGCTTGGGTACACTTTTATAACACATGCATCACTATAGTCAGTACGCAGGCTCAGTGGTTATGGCGCTCGGCTGCTAATCCGATAGACGTGGGTTCAATAGCGGCCACGGCGGTCACATTTCGATGGAGGGGAACTGCTAGGGGCCCGTGTGCAGCTCGATGTCAGTGCACGGTACAGAAACCCTGGTGCTCAATGTTTCTGGAGCCCTTTACTATGGCGTCCCTCATAGCCTGAGTCGCTTTTGGACGTTAAATACCAATCTAACATGACCTAACTTTCGCCAAAGTTTCGCTCTGGGTCCTAAGCCGGGCGCGCTAACTAGTGACAACCGAGGAGCGTCCGTTCAGTGCATGCTAAAGTAGACTGAAGTAGTGCATGCGTGGGAGGTATTTCTAATGCAGTCACATTGTTAAGGTCAAGGGAAGGTTAAACGTCGTCCAAGTTTACCTTACACCTTCTTTAAGGCCAAATGGTATGTGTGTCTGCTACGCTTTGAGGTTAGAACGCTTTGAGGTTAGAGGTTCCCAAGCCTCTTGCTCCGCGCAGTCGGATAACCTTTATTCCTTCACTGCACTACGTTTCTTCTAAAACAAGCCCATTCGAACAACATCGGAGTACCTGTAGAAAACGACATTGCGAAAGTATTAGGAAAGAAAAACACAGCTAACCACATCGGCCTGTGAGCTACTCTGTGATTCGCTGCTCAACGTCCCGGGAGCTTAACCATACTCTGAAAGGAATGATACAAAAGTTCGAGGCTTATAGCATGCGCTTACTTCGCGGAACACATCGCCGCTTTAGTAATTCGCCTCAATCGAAAGGTGACCCCCGCTGCTAGGATTCAATCTGAATATGCCCTGAACATGCCGTGAATAACAACAAAAGGATTTAATCTCCCTGCCTCAACCTTTGCTGTTTAGTGTTTTTTGTTCATGATTAAACTGCGCGAAAGAAACAGGGACAAAGTAAAGAAAACACGTAGACACACAGAACGCAGACTTCCAACTTTGATTCGAAAAACGCTTCGAGCATTCCTTTTATACGCACCAACCCACCGCATGACACAGCCAGGATCCACCACCGCAGATACGTTTGACAGCTTAGTAGAGACAATCTGGAGAACCAATCTAAAAAAAACCCAGTGAGTGCATGCCTAAACACCCTTGATACCTAGAAAAAAGGAGAGAGGAAGATAAAACCTGACGGTGAAACTGAAAATTCAAAGAACGAAAAAGGAAACGCCCGAACCATGTATTAGGAGCGGAAACTTGCAAAGTAAAACGTATGAGACGTGGAACCAACAGTAACAACAGTAAAAGATGAAGGTGCAAGCACTAAAAAGTAAGCAGGAAAGCATAAAAGCGAAACCATATGAATGATACAAAACAAGATTAACAACGAGGCTGAAACCGTGAAACTGAGAGTGAATTATGGAAACAGCAATAACCAAAGGTAAAGGCGACGCGAAAATTTCAAAGGCTAAAACCAGGCTAAAATCTATGAAGGATGGAAGCAACAAGTAAAAAGAGTAAAGGTGCAGAGTTAAAAAGAACAGTTTAAAGTGGTACTTTCTAAAAACCAGATTTCTTTATTCGAAAGCAGAATGGATGGTGTGCTCACACAATTCTTCGCATTCTTTGCGATTGAGAAGGCCTCAATTATTTCCCTTTCTGATTTGGTTCCAGCCGTAGCGAGGAACTTTGTGCTTTTGAGAAACGGGTGGCAATCACTTTCTTTGCACTTCTTACATTGCAAAGCTAAATTGCCTCCTGTGCTGGTAGACAGATTGTGAACGTGTTCAGCCGCCCTCGCCTTGAAGCATCGCCCAGTTTGGCCGATGTACATCTTTCCACAGGACAATGGAACCTGATAGATAACTTCCCTCGCATATTGTGTCTACTCAAGGTTGTTACTTAAGGTGAATCTTTGCTGTCTATTGTATCTGTTCATGGTTGCACACACTTTAGCGAGCTTACACGGCGCCGCAAACACGAGTTGGACGCCGTATCTTCCTGCAACTTTCTTTATATTGTGTGACACACACCGGTTTTCGTTCTTCGTTCGCTTGGCAGTTGAGATTCTTGTGTCACACAATTTAAAGAAAGTCGCAGGAAGATACGGTGTACAACTCATGTTTGCGGCGCCGTGTAAGCTCGCTAAAGTGTGTGCTTTCATGAACAGAGACGATAGACAGCAAATATACACCTTAAATCACAGCCTTGAGTACACAGGATGTGCTAGAGAAGTTATCTATCAGGTTCCATTGTCCTGTGGAAAGATGTACATCGGCCAAACTGGGCGATGTTTCAATGAGAGGGCGGCTATTAGGGTACCGCCGTTTATCATCATAGTCAGGCGTGGTTCTGCTACTACAGCGTCCCTACATAAACTGTTAGTTTATTTGGTCACCTTGCTACGATTATCTGTTCACAACTTTTAAGGAACCGCTTCCCGGAAGAAGGCTGTAGCCGGGGCGGAACGATTGATCTTCTGAAATGCACTGAAAATGTAGCGAGACATGAAATTTTAAAATTTGTTTGTAGTTACCAGAGTTCAGGTTGAACCAGCTCAGCCCTACTTATTTTAATGGGCTACAAATTGCACGCATATGGGATTTATCATTTTCCCAGTTCTATATTCAGGTTTAAAATAAAATTATAATTTCCAACGACTTGTTCTTAAATTTAATTGAGTTGTAATTGGTGAGGGTTAGTGTTTTGGGATATGAACACAGATGGTCCGCGCGAGACTGCTCTAGACAGGTGTGCACGTTGATAGAAAAGCTGTTATCAAACCGTTATCACGCAAAGCCCAGGTGCGATATCCTGTCGCAACGTTGCCGTTTTCACTTATGAAAGTTCAGAAATTTCAGCGTCCTTCTCGGTATCACAAATCTGAATAGAAAATATGACTGAAAAATAATAATTCGTTTTAAGGGAAAGGAAATGGCGCTTTATCTTTCTCATATATCGTTGGACCCCTGAACCGCGTCATAAGGGAAGAGATAAAGGAGGGAGTGAAAGAAGGAAGAAAGAGGTGCCGTAGTGGAGGGCTCCGGAATAATTTTGACCACCTGGGGATCTTTAACGTGCACTCACATCGCACAGCACACGGGCGCCTTAGCGTTTTTCCTCCATAAACAAGCAGCCGCCGCGGTCGGGTTCGAACCCGGGAACTCCGGATCAGTAGCCGTGCGCTCTAACCACTAAGCCACCGCGGCTGGTCACTGAAAAATGCCTGACAAAGAAGAAGTTCTCTCGAAAGCAACACTTGTGCCATCGCTTTCGAGGCAACAACAACATTGAGTAAGCGGTCGTTTACAAAATCCAAAACGGGCGTCTTCTTTTTAGTGGCTTGATATTGCTTTGTGAAAAATGATCGTAAATAGGGGGACATACGGCTGCAAAATGGCAAATAAAAAGAAATAGGTGGGAGGAATTTTTGCTCCCCGAGACAACTGATAGAGCAAGATATCGTCAGTGTCATCGCAGCGGCGTCGCTGGCTTCGTCAAACGGCACAGGAGAGCTTTTACGCTGAAACAAACGTATCGCATACTGCTCTTGCAGCTGCACTGAGCGGAAAAGCGTATTGCGTAGCGGGAGACAATGGCTCTAAAACAATTGCAGTGTTTCCTGACAGTTGTGTCATCTCTGTTTGGAGGGCGCATTGAAGATAACGCAGTGAATAAGAACCGGTTCCTGTGAAAGGTACAGGAATCTTTTCTTTGCGCGATCTAAGTGCATGTCCGCGAAGCTGAGTTCGTATAGGGGAGCAAAAATAAATACATGCGTCACGGGTAACGGTATGTCACCGGTTTAGCAAGCAAAGCCAGGCCGAGACTGTTTAGTGAATAGCGAAAAGAAAAAGAAATCGAAATGGACTTTGCCTAACGGTGACAGTACCATCGGTGATTTCGGTTCTCTGGAGCACTGTGAAACCAAATAACCGGTCGTCTCTTTTAGTAGGCCCTAAAGGCAATTTCAACGCTTAGCATTTAGAGGGATTTCGTTTAGCAGCGCCTAAATGCAGAAGGGAAATTGTGTAATATGGATTACTGCCCAAAACAATATTCCCAGCGGATACAGAGACGCATACTGGGCTTGGAACGAAGCCATATGGAAGCCTTTGTATTTTATCAACGCTATCATCGCCTGCTTATCTTTACGGAAACTTCCATATGGCGGATGCATTCTGTGGTATCTACCATATTTGCCAACTACGTTTTATTTTTACCTTACTGGGAAAAATTGGCATCAAGTCAAGGCAGGGGATGAACGAGGTGACGTTTTCAGCAAGTATGAAGTCCGAAAGGGAATGGCGACTCGGTGGCTGTGTACGCTCAATATAGGTCGCTCCTCTATCCAAAGGAATCATTTTCTGCCAGGTGCCGGATTCTGGCTGGTCCCTAAGCAAGGGAGACCCCCTGGAAGTCGCGGATATCTTCATCTAATTCGCTTCAACGAAAGACACACACAGCATCCAGAGCGGCCAGGTGAATAGGCGTTGCAAGTGAGCCCAGATACCTGCAATCGCGGGAGTAAGGGACGCCCCCAACCAGGGCAAGAGTTCTACGCAAGATGGATCACTTTTGAAGCGAAGGCTTCACTATGCTAGGTAAAACCGATTTCGCCGTTCGTTACCGGATGACCTTCAAGTGGGCCAGAGTTCAAGTGTGGCTATAAGCCTTACCATATATGGTCCACCATGGTTTTGCGCCACTTGACCTTTGACCTTGACCTCGGACCTTTGACATTTCGATTCGCCGGTAAAGGGCGGTAGAATAGGTGGCAGCGTTCATTGGCTGACCAACCTCTCGGGATAAACCATTAATTTAACTGTCACCTGCCCAGGTGGTAGGGCGGGAGTGCAGCCTATCCAGTGTGCGGCAACCACTCACGTTATAGACGCCAAGCCGCGTCTACTTGCCCGATACACCACAGCTTTAGCTCTCTACCCAGGTTCAGCAGTAGTTAAACCGCACCTATTTTTTGGTTTCTACAAAGCTGAGTGACAACATTCAGACTGAAGTCCATAGGTAGAGACGAGGTTAAAGCAGTTTGTGTTTTTGTGTTCTGAGCAACTGATATGAAGCCGGCTCAACTTGAATTGACTTGAATTGACTATATACATAGCAAAGAGAAGCGCAGATTACCCCTGACGATTGCAGTTATGTTCAACAGAGGCGATGAGGGGAAAGCCGGAAGCTGCTGAGCGGAATACAGCGATCACATACGAAGCAACAACTGAGGCTTGCCATCGGCGCTTTCACCATTGCCTGGACAGCTTGCAAGACATGGGTCTAATTATCGGCATCTCTTGTGATATTAGCGTTGCTTCCGGGTGGAGGCACTTCTGATATTGTGCTGCAAGGAAGACTGTGCTGTAGGTCAAATTAATACGCATGCGTTCAAAAAGGGAAAAATGAAATTGCGATATAAACCTTGCCTGTAAGTCGCCCACAAAAAAAAAATGCGCAAACGTGGAAACAGCAGTAGAGGGTGATAATTAGTGGAAAATAGACCACGGGAGATCGGTGTTCATTTTAGCCATTTAACAAGTGCTGATTCTCAAACAATGATATTATTCTGAATGCAAAATATGCTTTTTCTTTTTGCATTCTTTTCGGACATGCACCATACAGTTTTTGAACATCATACGCTAGATATTCCGAGATGATGCCATCGCTGATGCTGTCACTGCTGATACACGGCAGAACGCCGGTCACGAAATCAATGCGGGGAAAAAAAGGATTACGGAGAAAGAAAGTGATTTACCGCTCTCTCTAGCGCTGATGGCTTAAACTTCTTTCTTGCCATAACCATCAGCAGCAGTCCGACTATGTTCACTGCATGACGATCGAAGGGACCTCTTCCTCTGATCTACAATTCACCATGTCCCGCTCCAGCGGCTGCCTCTTTATCCCCGACAAACTCCTAATCTCATACGCCCTATTGATTCCATGCCATGTCCTGTTACGCCCTCCTTCTTTGAAATGCACTCCGTTGCAATAATAGAGCTCCAATTACTTGCTGTCCAATATGCGTGTCCCATCCGGGTACATTTCACCTACTAGGTTTTAAGAAGGATATCGTTTATTCCGGTTTGTTCATAATATTTTCTACAGTGTTCGGCTCTTGACGTTACCCGTTTCGTTTTCCTTCCCACAGCTTGCTACGCTGAACTGAATTTATTTCAAGCCTTTATTTTTTCTCTAAGGTGTACAACTGGAGAGGTAGAGAGCTGTTCTATCTCCTAACTAGTGTGACATGCCAGAGTAACCTTGAGTCCTGCATCTCTCTAGAACTTTTTGTCGCTTATTTTGCTGATTGACAATACCTATCATTTCTTTAGAGCGCAGAAGAAGGTGATGAATATCATCAAATGCATTAAAAAAAACTGCCGCTCATCCAAAACGCATTCATAAGTAAATTTGGTAAGAGCAGCCTACTAATTTGAGCAGTTTCTTCGAAATCAATGTTATTATGTCAGTTTTCATCTTCGCACATCGTCTTTGAAAAGCGAGCTTACAGGTGAAAACGCGTTGCATATGCCATTCATGTTACAACTCTGGCAAAACACTACCGTTCAATGTTTTTACATCTCCACGATTAAGTTCAAAAGGTCAGTAAAAATTTGCACGTATGAGGTGGCTTTACTCTGAGTATGTGCAACTTAGCTGCCAGGGGAACTGCGTTGCGGTTTTAGGCCACAAATTATGGAACACAACGCAGCACGTATACGCTTACGAAGGGCAGTCATTCAGCATACGGCATTAATTCGCCTCCGAATACAAGTTTAAAGCGTATAAAACAATTCAGATTGTCTCCATCTTCCAAAATATGGGAGGGCTAATGCGGCAGAGGTCAGTAAATTACTAGCCATGTAGATCGCTCGAAATTGTTTTGTACATAGTGCAGCATCACAAACTTTAGTGCGCATGACAAACTGCTGCTCATTGCAAGATCCGTCATTTCAACGCAATCCGCAATGACTCCTGCTCCCGACCGGGGGCGTATTTCTGTTGAAGCTCGATTTGGGGACCACTTCTCGTCTTGCAAAAGCGTGTTTGTGCAGTGACCAAAGCCAAACATCTTGTTAGTAGAAGTGCGGCAATCTGTAGAAAAAAACTCGCAGGACGGTTAGGACTGTAACGTCTCTAAGCGATAGCTGTTTAGGCTGTTAGTTTTGGGGTCTCATAAGCCACCCGCAGGCTTACGCGACCCAGGTTTACCGCGACATAATGTCACGTGACCGTGACATTAACACACCCACCGGTTACGCCGACGGCGTCGACGGCGACTAGACAGCCCGGGACGGGTGCCTAACAGCTATCGCTGCAAAAGAATGGAACACGTGACAAGCATTTAGTCCCTCAGAAGAAATTGCTGGAACTTTTATAGCTCGAAGAGTGTGCTCGACCATCGACAATCGCTATGTAAGGTTAGGCAGAAAACGTTTCTGGTTAGCATAGCCGGTAATGCTTAGGTAAAACCATATGAATCGTCGATGCGAGGACTGCAGCGTGAAAAAAAAAAGACCTTGAGCTCAGAAAGGAACAAAGGATTTAAATATGAAGGCCAATCGTAGTCGATGTCTACAGAGTTTGACGGGCAGGCGTGATGAGATGGGTCAGTTTTCTAGGAGAGGGTGCCTGCGACTGATGCAAAATAAAGGAAAGGAATCGAGATCAACACCCTTTGTCCTCGCTTTGTCTACTTGACGCAGCTGATTATGGTCATGATCAGGGTTGAGTGTCCCGGTTCCTAAGGAACTCTAAGCATAAGATGCCAGCCTGGCGTCGAAAGTTTTTGCGGCTTAATTTGCGCTTATAATTTATTAATTTATTCACGCATAGCTTACAGCGCTCTAAGGAGACGTCAGGAAATGGGCAAGTGAAGAAATTTATGCGCGTGAAAACGAATACACAACGAATACATGAAACATGAAGCTAAAGTACAGCTGAAAGCAGTAACAATAAATAATGAACGATAATACTACAAACATCCCCATTCAAATCTAAATGTACAGAAAAGTATATAAATCAATCATTTTAATGAAGACCTTTTAACAGTCGCCATACACTATCACGGTGACTGATAGAGGGACACTGCGGAAAGTAGTTCCTAACTGTAAATCTAGTGACAAAAATCTTGTTAACAACTATCGTTCCATCTATTCGACTAGCGTCCCATGTAATATTCTTAGACAGAATATATAATCCTAAATTGCAGCCCACCTCGACTGCCACTCTTTATTTCACAGTTCCCAACGGGATTTCAGGAAGCACTATTCTGGTGCGCAGCTACCCATCTCCTTCACAGAGTCCTCGAACGTGGAGACATTATCGACTACATAAGTTTAGGCTATTCTAAGGCTTTCGACGTAATGTCGCATGGCCTACTGATCATTAAAATAAAAAAAACGTGACCTGAATCCTCTTGTTCTTGCATGGTGGAGCAGTCTTCTTACTCATCGCGCCCAATATGTAATGGTTAACCAGAATGACTGATGGATGCCTCACTCCTGGTAACTCCGACGTTCTGCAAGGTTCCGTTCTCACCCTACTAGTATTTCGAATCTATGTGAACGACCTTCCCAACGAAATACGATCACGTCTTGACCCTTTTGCCGATGATTCTGTAATCTACTGTGAAATAACAAATCCTGCTTACAAAAGCAGTCTCCAGTCAGACCTTAATACCGTAACTGCATTCTGTAAATATAGGGTAACGATTCTAAATTCTAATTAGTGTAAAAGGATGTGTGTATTGTGAACCAACTCCCAATCTTCTTTTTATGTACTACAGGGTACCGAGCTGGAGCTAGTAGCATGGTACACACATTTGGGAGTCTGTCCTTTTTAACCTTTAATAAGATCAGTGCATAAAATTTATAACCTGCAATGCTAACCGTTCAAAAGGCTACTTGAGAGTAAATGTCTCGAAAACCTCCATATCACTTAAACTACAAATTTACAGAAAGCTTGTTCGTCCAAAACTTGACTATGCGGCCTTTTTATGGGACACTGTCCTTGATTTTCCAGTAACCTCCATCGAAGCTACTCAGAATGGATCTGCGCATTACATTCTTAACAAATATCATCGCACTGCCAGCACTACTAATATGAAAACCTTTCACTTTCTGCTCCTGTGAATGCATCGTCAAATTATGGGGCTATGTTTGCTCCTTAAATATAATGCCATAATACGCTTTACTTTAGCAACGCGCATGCACATCACTTAGCCTAGAGCGCCGCAGTAAAATCAGATAACTCATATGCCACACTTCTGCTTTTTACGCGTTATTCCTGCCTCCCTCAATTCAGGAATGAAACCACCTTTCTGAGAAGTACTGTTTCGAAGAATCTCCTATATATGTGTCATGTTTCGCATGTAAAATGCAAATACTGGATATGTGATAAATGTTCCTATAGATATTTGAGGGACATATATATCATATGTGTCTCATATCTCTTAAATTATGAGTTGACAGAAGAGCCGGGCTAGAAATACAAATAATTGTACTAAATATAGCTTACGGACAATTTGGGAAAGTAAGAAGTAAAGAAAAAATAATACCGTGGGAAAATGCTCCTTCAACAGGATTCTAACCCCCACCCGGCAGGCCTGCAAATCAACCCACTAAGAACCTCATCGCGACTACTTTTTTTTCTTCATTGCCAAAAAAGAATGTCATACAATATGTACACAAGAAATGCCAGCCATCTTGTGAATTACGTAGAAAGGCTAAAATTGTCTAATTTTCTTTAAGGTTTTAGCGTACGAGAGCCATTCAAGTTCAAGATCTTGAAGTTTGATTATGTCAATACGTGTAAAAATTGCATCTTTCAAATGCCCTCTCACTGGCCCTGCCTCAAGGTCTGCGTGACGCACCGCCGTCCTGCTCCTTGATATACTATGCAATCCCGAAGTCATGCAAGATCGTAAGACATACCATCCTCTTTTTCAATCTAGAGGCACCTAATACCGTGGGTGTCAAATCCTTTTCAAGAGGCCTTTGAAGGACATCCCAGAAAAAAAAACTGCATCCAAGCAGTCCAAAAAAACATACACGGTTGTTTCCACCTTTTTACACAGAAATCAGTGGACTCCACATAGCAAGAATAATTCCTTCTCTTTAAGCAATGTTTTTACGGGCAAATGTTACGCTGCGCGAAAGAAAAAGAAAGATTTTTGCTGCAGGAGAATTGATCATTTTCTAAACGTTTTTTAAAACATCTTGCCGATGACCCGCACCACACATGATCGTGTAGGATGGTGAATGGAGGAATGACGCCCAAGGATCTTTGTAAAGGTTTTTTCTAGACACTCTGCTGAGATAATCAGAAGAAAAGCTTCCTTGCATAAAATGACAGGACTGTAAAACTTCCTTTAAATATCCAAGAATAACTCCTGGAATACAGTGGGAAGAGGGGAGAAATTTAGGTAAACCTAAGCTAAGACTCAATTGAATAACAGCGCTTAAAAACATGCTAAAAGCCAACAGCCACAGAAACCAAGGAGCATGAGGGAATGTTTCTGTTTCTTTTTAATTTGTGATGTTTATTAATACAATAATAATAGTGTGATTATTTTATGGCTTAAAGATATCTGGTTAGAAAACAGAAGAAAGAAACACATGGCGCCGGCGGAATCTGTACCCACGACGTCCAAATTTCGCGACCTAACTCTCAAGGTTAACTTACACGCATCATAAACACCGCCAAAAGCAGAAGAGTGGACAGCCGTCACACTAGCTGAATAGAGTTCATACGAAACACGCTGCAACACATACGAACACGTATGATGCATACATGCGTTCATAAGAGCCAGATTTATTGACACAAATGACTCATTTGTGGCCCAAAGAAGTTCACACGGGACACATTTGCGACATATTTAACTTGTATGAAACAGATATGAATTCACACGAAACAAATCTGAAATCATAAGATAGGGTAGTTTCAATAACAGGTATTAAATTGTTAAAAGTGATCTACCAGCTCATTCTGGTGTTTCAAAAAAATTCATATGTGAACTCTGTATAATTATTTTCGATTTAAACCATTGCATTTATGTCCCTCATTTTCTTTCCTGTTCATTTATTGCACATAATATGTACTCCACACCACTATTTAACTCCCGAGCCAGGCCCTGATTGTATTAAAGACTAAAAAGCTTTCAAAAGCTTAAGAAAGCAATGCGTTCAGATTGACTAAAAATGCCCTTGCATTCATATTTACATCGATAGCCACATTTTTTCATGGTGTTGCTGATTCACGAACAGAACGAAAGTGCACAGCTATGGCTCAGGCTGCGGATGTGAGCACACTGCATGTGTTCGCTTCCAGTTCGATATTTTTCGTTGTGATCTGCGCATACAAAGCTCAAGTACAAACATGAATGGGACACAGACACGTAATACAGGCCGGAAAGAATGACGTGCGGCTGCACCACGTCAGTTGTCGCTTGAAACGGCGCGATAACTGCGGGCAGCCATCAAGAGGCAACTATTGCACCTTTGTTTACATGAGTGATACCATTCGAGGCATGTCGCGAGGCAAACACGGCACAGTTCAGATAAGACTCGCTACGTTTGGCGCCGGCATTGTGAGGTTACCGACTGTGGTGACGAATGCTTAGATTCCAACAGGCCGTCTTTTTAGTGGCCATAATGTAAGCTGCTCTGACGTATTTTAAAACGAGTTTAAATGTCACCAGCACAAGGTATTATTCTGTTGAAGAACATCATGATCACGTAGATTATGTAGGAGAATTCATTGGCTCATGCAACACTGAGACGATTAAGAGACCCAATGAGCCAGGAGTTATAAGATCTCTTTAAATAAGCACTTAAATACGTGCTCTGTTAATGTTACATTTTCTAATGTTGATGACGTCGTTCTGAGTGAATGACACGACCCCCACACAGCGAGCATTTGACAGCTGACGTAATGCAAAACAAAAAAAGGAAGCACGTCCAAACTTCGTACGCTTTTGTGTGTCGAAAAAATGGCAACTAGAGTATCTGTTGCCCCTGTTCCCCCAAATCCATAAGAACAGCCTCTTCAAGCACCACCTGTGTCAAATGACCTGCACAACGCATTCGTTTTCTCGTAATTACCTAGAGATGAAAACAAAACGCTGTCGTATTTTCATGTTCCTCAAAAAGCGCCACGTAGACTACGAAAAAGTTAGAAGTACTCCTTTGTATAGTGTAAACAGAAAATGGACATTCAGCCTGATTCAGGCCATGTGCGCATAATAAAGTTTTTGAATGGTATTCGACACACTTAATTTTTTTTTAATTTCGCCCAAGTGAATGGTCATTATCACGCCCGTGCAAGAACTGTGAAATCATTTCTGGGAGGCTGGTCAAAAGGTTCGCATTGTTAAAACTGAAACCACGCTTTCTGCCAAAGCAATGCCCAGCGAAACACGAAATGTCCGCTTGACCGCATTCCTGCACCCACTCACGACGAATGAAGGACCGCATTGAAGCTTTTCACCCTAGGCAACTTCTAGAAACTCTACTGCACATCGGAAACAGTCATGCAAGGCTGCCTTGAAGCCCTCCCGGACAACATTCTTGTAATCGAGCAAATAGAAGCTGCAGTCTTAAGTTACAATGAGCTACAACGCTAGTCGCCTTTACAACCGAAGAGAATATGGTACACAGCTGTCAATATATCAAGATGGGAATTGATGGAGGGAGGGGCTTGTGGGTAACTTGATAGAAAGTCGTTGGGGTAGGAGGGCGCTATTTCCTCCCGTTTGTATGTCTAGTCAATGAAATTTGCTCTGACTCTTTCATGAAATATTTCTTGCTGACAGCAGGCAGTCGCGCCTCCCACCTCTTATATTTTCCCAAGATTACAAAAGTGTAGGTCTCACGCAATGGCATACCTTATCTCGATACGCGATGCTATATGCCAAGATCCACTATGTTGTTGTAGTTGAGGGAAATTCTTGGCGGCTGGCAGCTTTTCTCGCCGACTCCTCATTTCGTAGCGCAGCATGATAGTTGAGAGACCAGAAGGGTGACCGCAAGGATTTTCTCAAACATTTTATCGAGGTTCTAGAAAAAACGTCCCCGGAAAAAATGTGTCCGTAAAAAATGTCCCAGGAAAAAATGTCCCCGCAAAAAATGTCCCCGGAAGAAAAAATGCACTCGGAAGAAACAGCGAGAAAAATTTCCACATGTTCGAAGTAAGAAAATTGTCCCCAAACGGGTGCCACGAAATGTTCCTAACCCCCTCTAATTTGAGCACCCGCCTCGCATGTGGCAGGCTGGGGGTTCAACCCCAGTGCCGCCGAGTGACCACCGGTTCTCCAATAGGTACAAGCTTTCCCTTGACCTGGTGCTCAGATTATCTTATGGAATGTGCAGTACCGGCATGCAGTGCGCTCTAAACTTGATACTTGTCCTCGCTGGTACTGTGATAAACGCAAGGGTTGCTGAGGTGCTTATTTTTGTGGACCGTTCGCAAAGAAATTAATGCCAAGTGCTGTCCGAGAAATACTAGTCTGCTTTGGTACACGATATTTTTCCGGTGACTAAAGGCGGGTAGACGGAGCTGAACATGGTAACATGGTAACCAGTGAAGGCCTCCTCCTTACCTCCCCCCCCCCCCCCCCCCCCCCGTGATGTGAAGCATTCACTCGGCTACTGTTGACGAAGGGCACATGACCAATAATCGTGTTGCACAGTACGCTACAGCGATTCCACACATCGGTATAGAAATGACTAAACGACCAACATATTCCGGGCCTTCAGCCTCCCGCTGGTGCTGTGAGAAACACTGGCATACGTCGAGTGCCTTGAGGAATTCCTATTTGAGCGGTGACCAGTATCAAAATCACGATTGAAGTTTTTAGTGTAGACACCGACCTTAAGAAACAGCGGTAGACATAGAATCATTTAAATCAAAGGCTGAGGTGGACAAATTGCCGGTAAGCCACTTTAATTCCTAACCCGCTTCTAGATTCACACCACCACCACGACACACACGCACACACGCTGTGGCCCTTATAGAAATAAAATGATGTCAACGGAAAGTAATAGACGAGGGAAAATGCGTCTCAGGATCGTTCAGCGCTTCAGCGAAGCCACCGGCAGAAGCACTTTGTGGAGTGGCTTTTCTTGGAAAGCTCTGCGCTGAATGACTATACTGTCATCTGGTGCAGCAAAATACTTCGCGCTTACATCTATTCTCAAAGGCTAGGAATAGTCCTGTAAAGAGGGCGACTTATCGGCAAAGCGAGTTCATGACGGTAATTCTTAGGGTAATTTTTCACTCGGGGACATTTTTTTTTCTAATGGGCGCTTGCCGAGGTAACACGCAGTCTCCTATATGAAAAATGAGCTTTTGACACAAGTTTAAGTGATTCCATCTAATGTTAACTTCACGGAGTGGACACTACCATGAATCCCTCTGCATGACCACCTATTTCACTCGCACACGTAATCCATACCTGCTACAGCACACTTTACACTGTACACTTGTCATGTATGGCTGAGTTTAAATACCTTTTGGTTTGCCATTGCGGTAAGCACACGTAGATTGGGCAGGTTAAGGTTGTGATCAAAAACGCACAGAATGCTGAATTGTCTAAACTGTAACCTTAAGAATAAGCTCTTCAAATTGAAGGCAAAAAAAGACGAACTGCGCAACAAGAACACGGACGAAAGGGAGGCAGACACACACTAACGCAGACTTACAACTTTACTAAAGGAAGGAATACAAGGCAAATATATATAGCGATCCCAACGCACTTCAAATCTGATCAATATGGCACGTGACAATCTGCCCAGGCGATAAACAGACCACACAAGAACCAACGCTTACAAGATAATCTTATACCGGGCCGGCCCTTTCTATGAAAACAAAAAGCAAAGGAACGCTTAGCGACAGTGCACTCTTGAGAATTACGCGTTCTCCAAAGTAAGAAAATTCAAAACAAAACCACACCACTGTAGCCATCTGATACCACTGAAGCTCGAACCGCTTACAAGCGCAGGTGCTGACACCAAAACCAAGAGACGAAGCACACCCCCATTTGAAAGCAAACAAAACGGGAAACAAGAACAACCACATCGGTTATCGTCAAAATCAAAAAAACAGTGAAAAAAGGCACCAGGTCAAAAGGGTAAAAACACCATGAATCAGCTCAAGAAGCTACGTCACAAAAACAGTGAAAATAGGCACCGAGTCATTTAAAAAACAAAAAGATGAAAGACGTGACAACAGTTTAAGACAACAACGGTTTTAAAAAAGGGGGAGGGGTGAATGAAATCCGAAGCGTAGGAAAACATCTCAAACCATGACAGAACCGAAACAAAACTGAGATCGCTAATCAAATGAACAACGAAAGCATCAAACGCAATCAGGAGGCACTGCTCAATCACCAGGGCACAAACAGGCCACTAGGCTACACATGCCCCCGCAAAAACGAATATTCTTTGGATGATAAGGAAATGGAAGCCTTGCTAACACAGTTGTCCGTGGTGCCGATGTAAAAAGTTTCGACGACGAGACGCTCCCATTTGTCATTCAATCTGGCCAGAAATTCCGTCTTTTCGAACCATGGTACACAGTCCCGTTGCTGGCCAGATTTCTGGCCAGATTGAATGACAAATGGGAGCGTCTCGTCGTCGAAACTTTTTACATCGGCACCACGGACAACTGTGTTAGCAAGGCTTCCATTTCCTTATCATCCAAAGAATATTCGTTTTTGCGGGGGCATGTGTAGCCTAGTGGCCTGTTTGTGCCCTGGTGATTGAGCAGTGCCTCCTGATTGCGTTTGATGCTTTCGTTGTTCATTTGATTAGCGATCTCAGTTTTGTTTCGGTTCTGTCATGGTTTGAGATGTTTTCCTACGCTTCGGATTTCATTCACCCCTCCCCCTTTTTTAAAACCGTTGTTGTCTTAAACTGTTGTCACGTCTTTCATCTTTTTGTTTTTTAAATGACTCGGTGCCTATTTTCACTGTTTTTGTGACGTAGCTTCTTGAGCTGATTCATGGTGTTTTTACCCTTTTGACCTGGTGCCTTTTTTCACTGTTTTTTTGATTTTGACGATAACCGATGTGGTTGTTCTTGTTTCCCGTTTTGTTTGCTTTCAAATGGGGGTGTGCTTCGTCTCTTGGTTTTGGTGTCAGCACCTGCGCTTGTAAGCGGTTCGAGCTTCAGTGGTATCAGATGGCTACAGTGGTGTGGTTTTGTTTTGAATTTTCTTACTTTGGAGAACGCGTAATTCTCAAGAGTGCACTGTCGCTAAGCGTTCCTTTGCTTTTTGTTTTCATAGAAAGGGCCGGCCCGGTATAAGATTATCTTGTAAGCGTTGGTTCTTGTGTGGTCTGTTTATCGCCTGGGCAGATTGTCACGTGCCATATTGATCAGATTTGAAGTGCGTTGGGATCGCTATATATATTTGCCTTGTATTCCTTCCTTTAGTAAAGTTGTAAGTCTGCGTTAGTGTGTGTCTGCCTCCCTTTCGTCCGTGTTCTTGTTGCGCAGTTCGTCTTTTTTGCATTATGATCAACCAACTAGCCCGACAAGTCCTGTTCAAATTGAAGAATTGCCTTACTTTACTAACATAACCATATTGAAGTACGCTTCAGTGGTTTGAGAGTAAGAATCGTCAGCTGTGCCGCAATGGGTACAAAACCGGACAGGTCGATTTCTCGCTCATAATTGAATCTTTATTCTCAGCGATGAGACTTATTAAGCTCACATCCACAAATATGAATCCACAAACGGCGTATAGAATGCCAATCGCACAAAAATGCTAGACACCGCCCCCCCCACCCCCCACCCCCCCCCCATTTCCCCTAGATTACGCTTGATCAGCAGTGGTAAGTGAGAGAAATGAGAAATATAACTAAGATGCCGAAAGTGTACTTTTCCGCACAGTGTCATAGAATGGAATCTGTAAGCAAAACAAGTTATTTTCTGCGAGTTATACGTAGAACTCATTTGTTGTAGGATTATAAAAAAAGCTTTCGTGAGGTCTGCCTTAGTTTTATATTGTGCATATATTTGATTTTGCTGTATAACTTTTTTGTAACCTGGCCCCAGCCAAACATTGTGTACCCTTTCCACCCCAACTGCGTACGCTGATTCATTCGTCTACTGCAAATACACGATAATCAATAAAAAAGTAAGGTTATGAGAAAGGTGAGTAAGGTGAATGAATGACCCAAAGCAAACTAATAATATCAGCAGATGGAATCAAAAGGCTACATGGACTAGGATTCATCATATAATAAAGCAAATGTACAAAAGGTGATATCTTGAGGAATGGTATGAACATCCCGAAACGCACATGTGCTATGAGAGGACGTACTGGAGGACTTCGGATTAGTTTATTCTTGATTCTTCGAAGTGCACTGACATCGCACAGAACATGGGCGTTTTTCGCATTAAGTTTCTGCTTAAACTCGACCAACATGCGCGGGATGCTTGCGACTTTGGGCTCATTAGGCGAACGCCATAAGGATTAAGCCACCGCGGCGCTTGATGGTATGTTAATGTAGCGGGTATAAAGAAGAGAAAGTCGTAGCCGGCAGAGGGAGGTGGCTACAGGCTACGGTAAGATTAATTAGTTGGGATAGGGCTACGTCTCCCGGAGCTGTAGACCCTACCACGGGTTGTATCTCTCGAAGTGAAAGCGATACTACTTAATTTGGCACGTTTTTTTTTTTTACAACGATGCGCAGCTATTGACCGTGCTTGAGGGTAAATGATGTCATACGTAGTAACGAGAGATACATGAATTGAACTGCTGGCCAATCAGAATGTTATGTAGGTGGCTCTAAACTTTAAAAGACGAGTAGACGACCGCTGTTGCTGATGTACCATTCGTGGTCATGTACATCAGGTTGGCCTTAATGTTAGCACGCACGCCCACGAAGAAGGGAAGGGGGGAGGGGCAGCAGGAAAATTTTGTAGCAATCGCTGGCACTTTGCGCCTCGGCATAGGGCGCTACAATAGCAGAAAAAACGAAGTGATACTTGACAACTAGCTTTGAATGTGGTTGGCTTTCGGCCAGTTCCTTTATGTCGGTCTTATCAGGATTTTTTCTGCCGTGGAAATGGCTACCACGTTTTCAAGTGAAAAAAAAAAAAAAACTTTGCTAACACTATCGCTGAAGGTCTCCGTGCGTCGCGCCTGACATCCGGCATGTCTCCTACTCTTTTTTCACTGAAGATAACCTGCGTCAGACTGGAAGTGGAGAGATCGTTGTCATTATCCGTCGCATAAACACTACACGCCACAAGCCTGATAGGCGTCGATAAAACGACGTACACACCGATGCTGAAACGAGTGAGAGGCACCAAGATGTTAATCGTTGCACAACTTGCGCATTTTATGCTGCCCTACTGCACCCAGTGTAGGCTCATAGAGATGTATGCGTATTGAGGGGTCCCCTGCTTGAACCAACCAACATCACTGCAAACAGGGATCGCGTTACGTCCAAACTCAGGTTGGTAACATCATGGTAACAGAATTTACGCAATTTTCGGTCCGACTGCTGTGCTCTTTGAATGGTGCGTAAATACACTGTCATTCTACTTTTCTGCAAAGCAAAGCATGTTGGAGGACCGTGATAAGGAAAGATGAATGGTGGGTCTAAAGATCAGTATCCGGAAAACTCAAGTAATGTTCATTTGTGTAGAAATGAAACAGCAGTTTGCGATACGCAGCGAACCATAAGAAGCTGCGCCATTAGCCCCAGATCAGGAGAGTGAATTTACAAGGAAAATATGAACGGGGTGGAGGGAATTTGGCAGGTACTCTAAGGTCATGTATGGCAGTTTACCGAAATCCCTCAAGAGAGCTATATAACAGCTGTATCTACGCAGTACTCACCTCTGGGGCAGACACGTGTAGGCTAACACAAAGGGTCGCGCTTAAATTGAGGACAACGCAGCGTGCTGTTGAAAGGCAAATGATGGGTGTGAAGTTAAGAGATAGCAAGATAGCTTAATGGGTTAGGGTACAAACTCGGGTTAATGACACCCTAGTAAAAAAAAACAAAAAAACGGGCGTGTGAAGGGGCGGCAATGCTAAGGTAAGATAATCGATGGTTGTTAGGCTAAGCTAGGGTAGGCTAGGGTAGTGGAGTGGATTCCAATAGAAAGAAAGCGCAACAGAAGGCAGCAGAGAGTCGGTTGAGCAGATGAGATTAGAATGTTTGCGGCGTAGGCTGGGCACAACTAGCACAGGAAAGGGGTAATTGGAGAGATATGCGTGAAGCATTTGTGGTTCAGCAGACTTAGTAAGCCGATGATGAGGAGGAATGTGCTGCACATCTTATATTTTGCCTTTATTATACTCGTTTTCTGTATTGCAGAACGCTGGGGGTGGATTTATAGTACTTACCTTCAACCTTATAAGCGTTTCTACAAGCCAGGAGATAGAATGAACGCCATTTTTAAGCGAATTTGCCTAGTCAGTAAACGACTATTTAAATAAAACTAGGTTTAGTATATTTTCACCTCCTACGTCGGAAAAAAAAGACTGTTCATAAAGCACTAAAGAATAATCTTGCTCCTTGCGTATAATTATTTTCCATGCGCAAATGTGTAAAAACGTCACATGAAGCTTTATTCCACGCAGAAAAATATTCATGGTTTTAGGTTACCGAGTAGAGATTGTAATATTTGAAATATTTAATCTACCCCTGACTGAAAGTTTTCAGAAAGTTGTAAATATTTTTAAGATCCCTTTATCTAATATATCCATTTTTTAAAGTTTGCGACCTCTATTCTTATGTGTATTCTGCATTAGCGTTGTTTCCAGTGATAGGACGGTTGTGATCATCATCAGGGTCATCAGCATTATTATGCCCACTGCAGGGCAACTACATCTCCCGTATCTCTCCAACTAACCCTGTGCCTTGCCAGCTGCGCCCACCCTATGCCTACAAACTTCCTAATCTCATCCGCCCACCTAACTTTCTGCCACCCCCTGCTACGCTTGCCTTCCCTTGGAATCCAGTCGGTTACATTTAACAACAGTCGGTTAACTTGCCTTCGCATTACATGCCCTGCTCATGCGAATTTCTTCTTATTTCGACTTGGATCTCTTTAACACGCATTTCTCCTACCCACTCTGCTGTCTCCGTACCTCTTAACGTTACACTTATTTTCCTTACTGTATGTGGGGTTGAAATTGGCCCAGAAACAAAATTTAGGCCACAAACGAACAGTATGATTTGTTTCATAAGCTTGAGGAGATGTCTACTGCGAGGTTTCAGTCGCAGTCGTTGAGTGGAACATAGTCTAATATGCTTTTGAATGCTGCCCGAGGAACCGATCGGCATTTCCACCCACATCGAATGACGTCAAGGTGCACTCGCCCCCATTATTGCGACATCACCGAAGCCAGTGGTTGTTCCCAGGAACAACCAGTGCTTGCTAGCGACAGCGACGTCATCACTATAGTGACAGTCCAGGTCATTCGGTCAACAATAACGTCAAGTAGCACTACCTTACACGGGGGGAAAAGGGTGAGGGAATAAAAAATGAACCGATTTTTCTTCCGATAAACCTCCCTGCTTTCCCTCTCCTTCTTCTTCTTCTTCTTCTTCTTCTTCTTCTTCTTCTTCTTCTTCTTCTTCTTCTTCTTCTTCTTCTTCTTCTTCTTCTTTTCTTCTTCATCTTCTTCTTCTTCTTCTTCTTCCTCCTCCTCCTCCTCCTCCTCCTCCTCCTCCACCTCCTCCTTCTCCTTAAGGAGCACTTAAGCTCTGGCACCTACAGGGAGCGAAATTTCCGGCGCCCAATCATTTGTAATTCATTGTTAAAGCTTTCCACTGGTGATTGGAGCTCGTTTTCATGGTTCCTATAGTAGGATACAGCTTAACAAAACAGCCTCTGTAAACACTGGATCACGGTCGAACCATCCTGTATTGCTCCGCTAGCCAATCACAGCAGTAAACGATATGAACTTTTTAATGTTTGACTTTATTAAACAACCCAGGAATCAGAATTCCAGTTCTTATATTTTTCTTCTTGCGATTAGCTTCTTGTTAGGTAAGAAGAAAATTTTTAATAACGGACTACTTTTGTCATGGAAGAATTCTGTGTGGCGGCCCCGAATGTGGGTGGAGCTTCACTGTAGACTTAAGTTTTATGCGACTATAGGCCCGTAGGCCACTTTCAGGGCAAAAGAAGAGACACCCAAAAACTTTTTGACGTCCCTAGGCGACACATTGTCAAAAAGAGAGACAGTGGTGGACAGCTCTGGAACAATGAAGATAACCTGGGGTTCCTTAACCCGCTCTTACATCGCGCAGCACACGGGCGTTTTTGCATTTCACCTACGCATGCTGCAGCCAATTCCATTAGGCCACTTCGGCGGCTGTAGCCAAACGCTAGGGTACCTTCAGTATGTAATAAAGAGCGTGAATCCACACTTATCCACGGTTTCCTTATGTACAGTGCTAGTATTGATCATATTGTGTAAACGTGTCTGCCTCGGCTCATTTCGAGAAACATTCTGCTCTTTAAAAGATAATCTACTTCGTGCTATGTGACCTCTTTACGACCTTGTTTGAATTGTATGTTTGAAAACATAAGCGGCATATTTTATTTTTGACTTGAGTTTTAGGTCGTCCTTGATCTCGTTTCCTACCTGTCGAGTGTCATTTAGAGCGTTCTATAACTTCTCTCGAATGCTTATTATTGGCTCATGACATCGTTTTGTTATTTTACTGCTTCTGTCGCAGTATATTTTTTTTATCCTTTCGGTTATGAGCCGCTAGCTTCAGGTCGAAACAGGCTTTGTGCGCAAGCTTTGCTGAAAAGAAAATAAATCTAAATAAAGATAAACTGATGTCATAGACAGAAAACGGCCTCTCTAATTACATCTTATTGCCATACCAGGATGCACAAAAAGCAAAACTCCCAAAATAGTGAGTCGTAAGCTCAGTAATAATGCGCCCAAACAGTGTCATCCAGGCAGAAATTTATTTCAGCATAGCAGGCTAACATTGAAAAAGGGCTCTGCTGCCCTCATCTTTTCTTGCCAACAACAGGCACTGCACTAATCGCAGTAGCCTCTAAAGACTCTTTGTTGGCGTTCAAACGTTTCTGCCCTCTCCAAGAATCATTGACTTGCTCAGCAACCTATTAAAGCGTCGTAGTGCCACTCTGATGTCTGCGGCAATCGAAAAGATAATGGCGCTCGAAAGCTTGAAGGGCCCGTTTTTTCCACTTTAGTGTATCACGACTATGAGGGCGGCGCAGTCTACGACGAAGTCTCACTGAGTGGAAAAGTACGGGCCAGTCGGCTGTAGTGGGCCATCATGATAAGTGACTAGATAGGCTCAAATCGGCTGGCATTCAACCAGATGTGCTCCGCATTTCAAGCTAATTGAAAACCCAGCGGTTGGTGAAATTCGTTCTCCAGGGTTGACTTTTTTCAAAAAATAAAATTTGAACACAATATTAAAAGCTCTCTGTTCATGAAAAAATAGAGCTGCTTCAAACTAGTCGATAAAAATTTGGTGTTTCGAATTACTGTGATATCGGTACCTTTGGCCGCCTCAGGTGGGAGGCAGTAATGATGTCCGTGCCGGAAAGACGACGCTCAGAGCAACGGAGGCGTAGCAATCTTAAGCGGTCACATGTAATGTCGTGCTTGGACTCTCTGAAGTTGAGCTGTCAAGGTGTTTAAATCTCGGCTGAATGCCTCGCATGTACTGACTATGTAACAAATATTCCAGCGCTGAAAGATTGTTCGTGAGCCGCGCTGTGCACCCGTTGAAGCACACGCTTAAGAGTCTTAAATTCCGGCGCGTTGAGAGTGAGAGTTCCCATCGTCGAGATATTCCGAACGCTCAAGATGCGAAATATATGCTGCAGTACTTAGGGGAAAAGAAAATTTAGTTGGGTGTATATTAAATGGCAAATGTTTTGCATTGTTTCATGAGGAATGCGCATTGTGCGGAGGGTTCTTGAGCAATTAGAGAATGGTCTCGCCTGGGCACTCTGCGACATTCCATGAAAAACGTTCTAGATCACTGCGGCTTCCCGCATTGGAGGACTGCAAAAGCATTGACGCCTCTCGACACTCGTCGCCTATCTTTGCCCCTCATTGAGTCAATTGACGTTTGCTTCTAATTAACGAATTAACCTATGTCAATCAAATTGTTTTGGAATTATTATCACTCATCAAACAGACTTAAATCTATTTCAAACTTCATTTCACTGCTTTGTCTCTTTTTTCACTATTTTTCCATCCACGGCGATGTTTCCCCGTCCACTCACTATATCTACGTCCGAGCTATTTCATCGCTTTTTAACATTATTGGCTCTAAGTAATTAACTAATCATCCTATTGACATCAAATTTTTTGCGCATCCTCACATCTTCCGCTATTGATTCTAACTACTCGTTTGATGCTATCTTTTTTGAGAACGTCACAATCGTTCCGGACACGTTTTGGTGACACGCTTGAGTGACGCGATCCCGTCGACATAGCCTAGAAATGCTTTCGCATTAATAATGCTTGAAGCCTGCGAATGGCCCCGTTCTTTGCTCGGCGCACGTTAGAGGATGGCTGGCACACTGTACCGAGATAAACCTACAAACACGACTCTTCGATCCGAATCATTAAAAATTTATATTATTCCAGTACTCTGCGCCGCTCACTTGCCCATGTGACGAATTTCGAAGAATTCGCAGAAATGGCCCACTTTTGAACTGATATTGACTTTCGTGAACCACACTGGTCCTGCGTTCTTTCTTGGCAGTCAAAAGTGTTGGCGTGGGAGAACATCGACTATCTTTGATTAAAGCACCGTTCATAGCTAAACACAATTAATTTTGAAAGCAGAAAATGCTATTTCATGGCAAAGTTCCTCTTGAAAGCCATATTATACATTGGTTTCACTTTTCTTATCCCTGATGATATTACGCCAGTTCACTTTACGTGGCTGCGAATAGTTGCTGTATTATCGATCAATCTGTAATAGAAGATATTGTATGTCGGGCCATGGTTCATGGTCGCATTACAGATATTTCCGCTTCATGTGATAATTCGTGCAATCAGAGCGAAGACCAAACAATGTGTCTGTATAGGGCAGCTATCGGTAACATAGCTAGCCTCTGGAAACTCGCGCGATCTGGGTACAGGGGCGTCATTTCTCAGAACAGCCTTCAAGCGATAGCTGTTCGTCACCACGATGGTGTGTATTGAAGGCACTTCCTCGATTTGGTACTGTTTGGTCACGCAGAACAGTTCCTCATGGTTGCTAGAAGCAGTAACTGTTGCTTAATTAATGGCATCAGTAATATTACTAATTAAAAACCTAAAACTACCCTTGAATATTTACGGATATTTAGCAATAAATGTGAACAATGAGAACAAAAAGTGCAAGGATTTCTTATATAGCAAAGGCAGCCTAAGTGAATCAAAGCGATAAATTGCATACTAATTTGTTCCGGAGGGGTCATGGGCCTTGCCCAAGAGAGAGTGACACTAAACAAGAAGGCTCCGAAAATACCAAAGCTGCTAGTTCATTAAGTTAACTGGCACTTCTGAAGAAAAAATAACACGCAGCCAACTACGATAACTAAGAAAATGTCGGTAACTGAAGCTAAAAGGAAATCCCGTCTTGATGATGAGCGGTGGTGGTTTTGGGTCGGAAACGCACCGAGATGAGAATTTAATCTAATATATGTATTTTATGCATTTATGAGCTTGCACTGAACAAGTAGATAAACAATCGGCACCCCCACGCATCGACTTATGAGCGTCACACTAGCGTCCATTATGGCACCACCCACGCCGAGCTACACAGAGCTATAAAGAAATGAGAACCCAGAAAACATAACGTGCAACAAATACTATTCACTTAAATTGAATTACCTATTCAAACTTTAATTTTTCTTGAATGTGTATGTTTGCTTCCGTAGAAGTTTTTGTAACTCCACAAATTTCTTGATCTGTTTCATCTAAAGGCTAACGGAATTTGTCGTATATATATTACGGAGAAAAGAAAACAGGAGGACGCAGATTAGATTAGTAAGAAGGAAAAGCGTCCCGATTCTTGGCCGATCATTCAGTTAAGGATACAGGCCACTTGACACCGGGAGAACAAAAACATTGACTGTGGTACAACCCGGCTGAACCTAGTTTACAGAGTGGAAGACACGGTTTCCTGCGTTTTGACTATTGCATATCAGTGACGACTTAGTTTTTTCTTGATCATAAGAATCATCATGTTCAATCAGCCGTCTACGATGCACAGTCTAAGCGCTGGTTCCAGTGCGTGATTCCTCCATGGCAATCCGCGAACGTGAAGCAACACTTCGTGCTTTTCGTTATCTTATCAGATGAACGGCGAGTAACGTGTTTGAGCGCAACTGCGGGGTGAGCGTTGAATGTCGTTGCTCAACGCAGTTGCGAAGGCGAGCGATTGCCGCCAACTGCGGCGAGGCGCAGTGAGTCACATGGTATGACGCCGTCATAGCAACACCTCGGCTCCGCCGCTTGAAGGTCATTAGTCGAAGCGACTTGACCTTGAGATTTTGCGTGAAAGGAGTAAAGCTTCTGCTCTAAAAACCATTGTTATTTCAGTCGGTCTGAGCGGACACCTCAAGTGCGGATTTTGTCGTCAATGGACAACAGGATACGAGCACAAAAATTTGTGATGACGCAGGACATTTCTTCTTTTCAGAATCATGCTCAGCGCTGAACGCTTAATACCCTTTCGAGGCGAGAGACCACGGCGTACGCACGATGTTAAAGTTTGCAAGGAACCAGTATTCGTCGTGCAAGTCAAGTGTCATTCTTTGCGTAGTCCTTGCCAGGCCTGTGACCGGGAAGACTCCTGCTTAAAACGTTGCCTCTTCTGCACTGCCAAGCCTAAAAATGCTACGAGACTGGGCAGATGCTACGTGAGGCAGTGGTTTAAGTTGACATATTTTAAGCTATCTTTGAATGCCGGGACTAGCAGGATTTTATAAACCCTGGCTTTCGGAGCCCACCGTAGAATTTGAACAAAGATATTATCAATATAATTTAGAGGAACTACAGCAGAAGCTGTGAAATTTTACGCGCAAGAGCCTTCGAGGATGGGATAGAAAATGCTCAGTGCATTCACCGGCATCTGCAGATCGCTGAAAAGATACCTTTCCTATTACTTCTACCGGGGTACCATGACAAGGTCATACCACATTTGGCTGGTTTCGCGCCATAGTTTTAGGTCACTTCTTTGAGGCCCTAACATTTCCGGTTCCACGCAGTAATACTCAGCGATGGAGTGGAACAGCAGAACACTGCGTCGACATACGCCACTGTACATGGCCGCCGAGTCATTCGAAGCTTACAATCATAATGCTTTACGCTTGCGTCAGAGGCACGGCCAGTCGTGCTAGAGCGTCTGAACAATGCTCTTGGAATGGAAGTGCCAGTACACACAAATAGCACATTGACAAAGAATGAGCACTTATTCTCTCCGGTCTTTGTGATATAGGGCCTTGCAGAGGCCAACGCCTCTGCAAGGCACTTGAGTGGTTTTTACCGTTCGAGCCTCAGAGTGTCGTTATACAGACAAAGAGAGAAAAAAATAAAGAGGAAGAGGGAAGGCAAGGTTTTTAAATGCAGACGAAGAGTAAGCATTAGACCTGCTAGAGCGCGGAATCTTTCTGCACAGGTTTAGTCCCAGATCGCGTGGAAAAGGACTCAAGAATATATGATTTACCTATACCGAAAGCTGGGCTAGTTGGTGTATGTTCACGATAACAAATAGCGGAAAGGGAACACAAAGGACGGACGGGACGACAGACAAGCGATAGTCTGCGTCGATCTGTCCGTCCTTTGCGTTCTATTTGCGCTAATCTTCAAAATGAAAGGATTTACCATACCTTTCCTGTATCTACCCTCTAAGACTGATGTAGCTGGAAGCTCAAGAGCGGCCGGTCTTTGTTAAGAAGCCTCATCACGACCAGAGTAAGTGATTGTTATAAACGGCAAAAAAAGGAACAACCGTTTATGATGTACACTTTATGACCTCCCGTCTCGTTTGTGCAACTGCGCTTTGTCACACAAGGCCTATCGAGTGGGAACGCCACTCTTACGAATCGCCTGCACTCCGACTGTGCTTACAAGCCACCCTCGCTGCACAACGTTCGACATGCCCCGTGAATTCGCTGTCAATTACATCGTTGGGGGAGATGTGCAACCTTTTATTCTAGTGTTCTCATCCTCTTGTTGTTTTAGTCTGTTCATGTTCATGGGCGCGACATTGCTGCGCAGCATCAGAAGTTGGAATGTGCTTTTGGACACCATCGTACTGTTTCACTTCCATGAGAAATCACGAACTAGGATCCGCGTCGCAGATAGGCTTTTTCTGAACTTTTTAGAGGGCACTGTTCTTCTCTAACAGCTGCTCTTCTCTACCAATTACATGGGAAGGTATAAGAAGTACGAAAATTATTGAGGTACGCAAAGGATTAAGGCAAGGGTGTCCTCCGTCACCGCTCCTGTTCATGTTTTATACGACAGACGTGGAAAGAGGGCTACAAGAAAGTAACATAGTTCATAGCCTGTCGCACAGATTAGGCTGAAGAGTCGTTGAGCAAAGGCTCCTGGGTTTAATGTATGATAATAATAATTGGTTTTATGGGAAAGGAAATGGCACAGTATGCGTCTCATATATCGTTAGAAGGAAGGACAAGTCTACGCGGAAGAGCACGAACAGTCTGTTAGGGTGTAAGGATGAAGAGATGTCGGGATAATGAAACATTAGACATTAGAGAGGTGAGACAAATATGAAGTCCTGAGAGGTATTTGGAAAGGAATAATTGTTCCAGGGCCTACGTTAGGGAATACAGTTCTGTGCCTAAGGGCAGAAGTTCAGTTGTGATTAGAAATAAATTAGAGAGCTATTGGAAGATTTACACTATAGCTGCCCACGGGAAAACCACAAAAGAGACAGTACACGGGGATAAAAGCTGGGCATAGTTCGAAACAAGAGAAGCTGGGGGTAAAATATTATATGAAGAACGCCTGAAGAAATTGGACGCTAATAGGTGGGCAGCAAAGATATTTAAATACCTATACAGAAAGAGCGTTGACACAGAGTGGCGAAAAGAAGACGAGGAAACCAAGTAATAAATATGATGGACACAAGGACGAAGAAGTAAAAAAGCTTTAAAAGACCGATAAAATATGCACTAGGTAAAAAAAGCTAGATTAATTGAATGAAAAAAAAAGCAGACTGCAGAACTATACCGAAATTGGAAAAGGCAGATCAGAAAGGGTGCTCGACTACTGATCCGGAGTACCCGGGTTCTAACCCGACCTCGGCGGCCTCGTTTCGACGGAGGTGGAACGCTAAGGCGCCCGTGTGCTGTGCGATGTCAGTGCACGTTAAAGATCCCCAGGTGGTGGAAATTATTCTGGAGCCCTCCACTACGGCATATCTTTTTCCTTTCTTCTATTAATTCCTCCTTTATCCCTTCCCTTACGGCGCGGTTCAGGTGTCCGCCGATATGTGAGACAGATACTGCGCCATTTCATTTTCCCAAAAACCAATTATTATTATATCAGGAAGGAATCGTTCTGGGATAACACAAGAGGTGGTGCCCTATTTTTTGAAACTAGATAAGATTGTCTTAGAACGCGTTGCACAAAAAGATGTATAACCAAGAAATCACACATGTGCAAGTGTGTGATAAATCTGTCGAAACAATTAAATATCTTATTCTCGAATGTGATGGCATCCCTTCGGATGTCTATGCAGGCAAACTATCTGTCTCTCTGAGGCCTTAGGGTTTAAAGATAAGAATGGTCATGTGAATGAATCTGCGATGGAACTTAGCAAAAAGCAATCGGAAGATTGGTGGCTCAAAAGCAGAGAGGATGTTACAAGTGTAGGATTAAAAATGCATTTAAAGAAAACGGTAAATATAGACTGATTTATAACGCCGTTAAAGAAATGTAAAGAAGAAATTAAAGAAATAAAGCTGAGCATAGTGACAACTGCTACCACCCCGTTTCAAAGGGGACGATCTTGCATTCATGCACTAAACGACCGGAGATGGAATCCTTCACTCAATTTGAGGCACAGACGGAGCAATTTACGGCGTACTTGTAAGAATAATTCCGCTTATATCCTGCCGCCATAATGCCAACCGTAAGCGCAATCTCAACAGCGCCTGGAAAAAGAAATGAAAAAGCTGAAAGTAAGTAAAATGGAAACAGGGCTGAAAACAGTACAGGGAAGTGAGCCATGCATGAACATTGCCGTTGCTTGTATGCCTCTAGATACAAGCAATGTGCCCACGTGTATATGATGGTGAAATATATCACATTCCATTTGATTGAAGATGTCTTTTGGTAAGATGGTACTTCAGTAAAAAAAGAGCTATAGTTTTTACGAACAACGACGAGATATAGCGCTTGTGTCTCGTCGTTGTTCGTCCTTGTGGTTTGCATGGGTTTGGCGCTAGGTTTTCTCTAATTCAAGTATGCACCAACTAGCCCAAAAAGAGGTGTTAATGCTAAACACTGAAGCAATGAAAATGCATCTTCTGCTCTTGATGTAAAGGTAATAATATTTGAAGTTAAAATTCGATTCTTGACAGTCGAACCGTGAGTGTCAATGACCTCTAGTCAGAAACTGACAGTTACTGACATGAGCATGTGTTCTCACAAAACCAGCTATATGCAACCGGTTGTGCTCCCTGCGCAATGTACGCACACAATTCGTCTGTAATTTGTAGTGCAGCTGGATGGACAACTTTAAATAGTAGTAGCGGCGGTGGGGAAAAACTTACTTTTAGGGAAGATCACAGTGGGATCGATCCTCGTGGGCTGAGTCCTCACTCCTGCGCGACCAGACTTAGCTCATCGCTCAGGCTAGAGCATGACAGCGAAGCTTTCCATTCCCACGTGGAGTGTCGTTGTTGCATGAGGAGCTGTGAGAGGGGTACTATGAGGGGAAGAGAGTGCTTGTACTAGAGGGTACTAGAGGTCCGAAAAGGAGTTCATCTGTAGTTGGCGCAGCGCCGTGGCGTTAGCATTGGATACGGACGGGTTGGATGGTGGAACTGTTCTCTGTTGGAGTCTGTCGCATTTCTAGGATGTGCGAATACGTAGGTAACTCTGTCAGTAAGGTGTCGTTAAGGTGTTACCACCCTTCGCCTGGTGTCCAGCCTGTAAGTACTCGGGTGAGCGCGTGTGCACGCACAATATACCAGGAAGGAATGCGTCGCCTGTATCCCATAGTTCAGTGCGCCAGCCGTTAAGAAGCCCACCCGGCAGTGAGGCAGTTCGGGGGAAGAGCACCCTTCGACTTGAAGATTTCCAACGAAAGTTATTCTTTGCATTTTACTTGGTGAAATGAATGCACTCCTTGTATAATAACAAAAATTCGTCAGAGGCACTTCCTACTGCTTACTTGTGGGAATGCCAAAGAAATACACTCCCTCGGCGAAGTGCTTTCGATTAATGGTTCTATAGTTATTGCAGTTATTTTAAAATTCTTTTCTGTGCACATGTGCGTTTGCGTAATCATTGCCCACCAGACCGCAAGCATTCGGGGCCTCTTGCTACAGGATGAGGTTGACCGAAGTTGAATGGAGTCGAGTGGTAGGTCGGTGGTGAAGATATAGCCTGCTGTACCGGCGATATCCTGTGTGGTGGTGATGCTGTAGCGGTGATTCCCTGTTTGCAGATACTCAACCGGTGGATTTTTTCTCCTCATATGAGTTCTTCTAAAGACAGCGAATACCTTAGACATGAATAGCACATTGTTAAAGGCCATCTACAACAGAAACCTCTGCCCTGCAAAATGACTTTTTCTTAATTGAACGTCAAGAGTAAGTACGAAAAACAAAAGGTGACATAGGTAACAGGAGCAAGTAAGACAAAAGTCACTCGCCAAAACCGCCACTGTTCAAACTGAAATAGCAAAAAGCCGGCCATTACTACGCACTCAGAGTGACGTAAAAGCGGACCAGGGCGTTTCGGCGGCGAGCGGAAACGCGTTACACTAATTTACTCTGAGCAACTCCGACCACGAGGATTCACTATACTGCGAACGAACACCCACGGACAGGAACCGCTTTTTTGTGGCCTCTTCTTTCGTCCTTCAGTCACTGAGTTCAACTTTTGCGACAAGCCTAGATTTTGTCCACAATATCAGCAGCTGACGCGAAGTTTCGATTAATTCGGGACAATCTATGTGCACAATCAACGGTCACTATGTCACGTGAAAGAAAAGAGATCGTCATACACCTCACAACACTTGCTGTACGCCGTAGTGCGGAAACGCAAGTGGCGTGCACGTTCTTGTCAAGCACACGCGGTCGTTCCCGCGATCAGTACAGAGCGTTTCAGAATTGCAATCACTCCTATAGATAGATAGATAAAGAGGAGGAGGGAAAGGCCGGGATGTTAATATGAAAGGGGATCTTCATGAAAGTGAAGACGACCTATCCAACATCTTCAGCTGGTGCGGAACTCGCAGCCTTACGGGCTGCGGTAGAGTTCATCAGTCAAGAACCACCACACGACTGGACGGCTTTCACCGACTCTAAAGCAGCCCTTCAAGCCCTGCAAGCTGCGCTAAGCCGCGGGTCGCAGGAACACCTTGTTCCTGAGATCCGTCTACTGTACCACGGCACCGTATCCAAAGGTCATGACATCATTTTTCAATAGCTGCCAGGACACTGTGGTATTAACGGTAATCACCAGGCCGATGCGGCTGCGCGTTCTGTTCACAACGACGGACTTCCAGTGAGGATCCCAATATCAAGACATGACGCTGTGTGTGGGTTTCGCCCTTTGGCGCTGGAGCTCACACTTTCAACGTGGAACAGGGGAGAGTTTTGCAACCTCCGCCTCAAGGCACCGGACCCTGGACTGCGCCTTCGTATTCCACATAACTTATCACGTCGCGAAGCAACATTGTTATGCCGTTTATGGATCGGTGTTGCTTTTACCAACCACTATGCTTTCCGGATGGGGATGGCCGACAGTCCTGCCTGTGAAAGCTGCGGTTGTGAGGAGACCATCGCTCATCTTCTCTGTGAGTGCCCTGCATTTGCGAGTGCAAGACATGCACTGTGTTGTGCCCTGGACCGCCTCGATCCTCGCCCATTAACAGAGCAAAAGATCCTCGGTCCGTGGCCACAGCAGTCGACTGCCCTCAAGGCATACAAGGCACTCTTTGCCTACTTGAGAACGACTGGATTGAGTGACAAATTGTGACAGCGTTGTGCGTGTGTGTGTGTGTGTGTGTTATGCCTTTTTCCACTTCTCTCTTCCTCCTTTTAGTCACCTAATTCCTCTTCCCCAGTGCAGGGTAATCACTCCTAATTCTTTTAAAAACTTACGAGCACCTAGGAATGCCGAGACGCATTTCAGCCATGTCATGTCGTCCGTAATCCGTTCACTTCCAATAGGACCAGCTTGAAGACGGTTCTTGAGTACCCGTACCTGACAATATCCCATAGTAGCCCTAACTTCGCGGCACTCTTCCAGGTGCACCCGTTGTCTCCAAAAGAGCGCTTGTAATAACAGCACCTGGTTTTTCATGATTAGCTCAATGACATCCTCTTCACATTAAGAGGCCTTCTAGTTAAAGCAAAATTTTGTAGCTGTGTGCCTTTAATTTCTTTGCGCTTTTCACAAGGTTAACTATTTCGTAACCTTTAGCCAGGGAAACTCCACAGGCAACCTTCCTTAGATATCAGGTCGGAGGAACTCACTGCAACAAACAGTGGGATTCAGCAGCAATCCAGCACTACGAGTGTGCTTCTCGAACCTTTCCCCGATTCCTCTCGCATGGTCCATGAAAACAGTGCAGTTGCTTTTGTTGGAGCAATCATTTCCTCCCCTTCTAAAACGCCCACAAACGACTGAGAAGGCCAAAGAGCTCGCACTCCCCTGACACTGCAGCAATCATGGGCCTAATGCTCTTCTTTTTTTCTCTTTCTAAGCCTGGCAGAGGTTTCGCCGTTATCCAATTTTTTTTCCCTTGTTTTATCTCCAACAGGTGTCTTGTGTCCCACGCAACACCGTATGGGGCGAACAATACCAGGCGATAAGTCTCCCTCTTGCCAGGAAACACCTCCGTTGGTTGTACCCAAACGGTCACGCGCCTAGATTCCTGCGACCCTTATCGGCCGCTCATAGTTAGACGCTGATCGGACCGACAAAAAGTTGTGTGGTGGGAGAGAGAGAGAGAGAGAGAGAGAAAGGCCACTTCGTTACTGGTTGGCTAGGATATAAAGTGCCAGGTGTCTCCTGGAGCGTCAGTTTTAAGCTTAGCGTTGCTATCCGAGCAACGCCAGAAACACACACACAATGGGTGAGTGACTCGAACTGCTTTTTCATCAATTAACGTCCATCATTTGTAGCCGGTGTAAGCGACTTTACTCGGAATGCATAAATACCACTTGTGAGCTTAGGTTGCATGTATAGGAAGCGAACAAGAAAAATATGGCTGGTGGTTAAGCAATGCTCAGCACGAAATATTGCGCGAAAGCACTGTTTTTTTTTTTGCACCTGGGCACCATCGCCACGTATCTGAGAGCGCGATTGAGGTGTCCAGTAACCCAGGAGGCCAATTATGCACTTCAACTTTTAAATAGTCAGTGCCATTTTACATATTCTACATCGGCGGCCTATGGTCCAATGCCGCGTTTCTACAGGAGTGTTGCCAAGGCCAGCACGTATTGCTGTAGTACTGTGCGTCTGCAACAAGGTTGTGCACGCCGACGCATGCAGTGCAAATCTCTCTGTCGCTACCGCCACATAGCTCAAAGCGCGAATATCAGTTTGAAAGCAGTGTTAGTTGATGAAGATGACGTTGTGCAATGCACAGAGCGAGAGTGTGTTGCAGTTAAACATGATGCTTGATTGACTGCGGCGACAGCCTAGTGCTCTCGCGCAGCGGCCAGCGAAGATGAACAGTTAGTTCTGCTGCGGTTTTGAATCCTGCTCGTGACAACATTTACGCAATTTATTTCTATTTATTTACTTCTGTTGGCACAAATCCACAAGCATCGAAGCAAACCCACATACAAAGCAGGATCTGGCCAGTGGATTACCCATCATAATAGTGCTTTTGCACGATAGATGATAGAAGGGTAAGGCGGGCTAACGTTAGAGCGCGATCTGTTGTTTTGGAGTAAAGCTGATAGCGCCAGGTAGGAAGTTCACTTTAATTAACAGTTCCAAACAAAGAATTGCCAAGCTTAACACGTTGACTGTGGTATATCTTAAAGGAGAACGCCTACATTAATTGCTCCGCCTGTCAGTGAGAACGCTATTCTTTTGGTCTGCCGCTAGGCGGTCTCCACCCCGCACTGTGCGTTGCTTTGTGAACCGACAGGCTGTGGTGCTATCGGGCTTTGCTTAGAGTGCTGGCCCCTAAGGATAAATATCACTATAGCTGTTTTGTTCCGAACAGGAGCATTACGTCTGCAAAATTTTTATTTCTTCATTTCTGTCAACAAAACAGGGTGACCAGGTAGGGAATTATACGTAACGTTTAAGGTTGTAAACTTGCGCTTGGGTCTCGAGAGGCATCGTAGTGGAGGGATTCGAGTCAATTTTAAAATTATCAGCTGCAGCTTTTTAGACGTTTTTCTCGGTGTTTTTATAATCATACTACTTAACGTACGGCTGGTGTTTTTGCTGTGCCCTGGTTATTATTCAAAGATGAGTTGTTCTGTGCATCGGGCAGACACTTCAAACAATCAACTAAGAATATCTGTTATAGCACTGGGCGTTCGATTTTGGCAATATTATATAACTGGCATATAGATTCCCCAAGCGTTGGACAACGGATGCTTGTTTAAACGCAATTCATTCGTTCATTGCTTTACTCGTCAGTTATGTTTAAGAAGCTTAATCAAAGAAATTCCATAAAGACTATTGAAATGTTGTGCCACTTTTCTGAGGTCATGCAGTCTGGCTCGAATTTAGGTACAGAGAGCGAGTTTGTGCTTTCGGCCTTCCTTCCCATATCTATTGTCGATTTCACTTTACATAATAGGCCCGCCATATCTAGGTGGCTTAAGTTGTTTTATTCATGCTTTCGTGCAGTACTGACATGGCGTACAAGAGAGCTTAAAAAACGAGTTGTATGTTAGTGAATAGCAAATAACAGGGGAGAAAGACAGAACCAAATGAGGGAGCTGCAGGCAGATGTAAGAGCTCACAATTCGCATTATGAATCAGTGGTAGTGATCGTACCTTTATACAGCCGGCGTAACACTATCGCTTTCGGCACCAAGTGCATAAGGAAGCTCTCTGCAATAAGATGTTCGAAGTTTTTCAATTTCTCTCATACAAGGTTTTATTTATTCGAGGAGAGAAACCATTTGTCATTAGCGCTGAAAAAAAAAACAGTTCCTAAGAAATGGCTGCATTGCGGATTTGAAGAAGTGTGCGACCCCACATAAAGCGAGTGCCCTGCTGAACGCAAAGAGAATGGTGTGATTCTTGCTTTACTAGAGTGTCTCATGTGCAGTTATGGTCTTGCAAGTTTCCAGTAAATGGTGCTGTTCTAGACATTGGATATTGCATACGATCGCACACAACGCAGCAGCCTACAACACTCGAAGAGAATGGGGCTCATTCTTGCTTTCTGTGCTAAATGTATGACTGCGTACGCACAGATTCCGTCTACCTAGTGACATTCACACACTGTTGGTGACGACTGCATCCGATGCCGGTGCGCAAACGGAGATCGGAATTCATATCTACGCTATCAGCCACTGACGTCAGTATTGTGTGAAGCTGCAGACAATTTTCGTTTCGTCTCTTGCGCGGATGGGAAACCGACCGAATTCCGTTAGATATCGTGTTTGGGCGGCTCAGGTTCCATTTCGCTTTTCCTGGAGGATTTTTCTCTCCGTGGTAAGGAATGCATTGTTCTGCGTATGATTTTCGAGGTGCAATCAGGAGCTTATGGGTGCAACTGCTACATTCTAATATGGCGGTTTTACTAACTTGAGCAGGGTGTGCTGCTAGGCTGGCTGATTGGTCATTGTGGAATGAGCAGCGCTGTCAGATGACAGGCAGAGGCGAGAAGGAGAAACAAGTAAGCATTTGTGTGCTCTTCTCGTCGATGCCCGTCGTCTGCCAGCATTGCATATATCCATAATTTTAAGAATGTTATTGATTTCAAGTTTGGCCGTTTTACGCTACACAATTTGGGATATTAAGGAGCTCTTTCCAATTAGCGTGCTGGTGCCTCCTCTTTGCGCATGCTAGCTGTGTTCCTCAGCACTTCACGGTATACATTAAAGCACACAAAACTGAATCGGGCAGAAAATGAGGGCAGGGATAACTTTTAAATTTGTCAAAGTTTACTTCAGGTGTCAACGTGCCATGCTAGTCCGGTGATTGCGTTTTCGACGCACTGCTTATAATTGCAGCTACAGGAAAAACGAAAAATTGGAGAGGAGCACAAGAGCAATAGGTTGTTGCCTCTACAAGTAAACGTCTTTCATTCTCGGTCACAGATTACTTTCTCTTCGCCTTACTTATGAAAGAGCAAAGCCTACGATTAGGCAAGGCGCCGCGCAATAATGAGTACTGCGAGCTTTCTTGCAAACGTTGCAATTTGGCGAGGTCTCTCCAGCATGCACCTGAGCAGTATTGAGATGTGCGGCAAAGGTGACGGATCTGTTCTTACTGGATACGACGATGAAAACAGGCCAGTGTCATAACAGAAAGTTCTAGAACTAGGTCATGTCCTCTATTCAGGTGAACTAGTCAAAACCGAAGAGATCAAAATTATGGGGTACACATAATTCTTGCTGAAATAAAAAAAGGAAGTGCACTTGAACAAGGCATGCATTATGTGGAGAAGAATTAGCCGATGGTCCTTTAGAGTAATGAAGTGGACCCCCCCTCCCCCCCCCCCCCCCCAGAAAAAAACAACAACGGCAAACGTAACAGAGGAGAGCAGTGAGCGAGGTGTGCTGATGAGGACAAGAGGTTTGCAGAGATATAACGTGGTTGCAGCTAGCATTCGGCAGGTTTAACTGGAGATCAGCATGAACGGTGCTTGTCCTGCAGCGGCTGCCTTTAAGCTGATAGTGACGATGTAAAATCCCTATTCGGAGACGCGAAATCACGTGACTACTTCTTTCCGAATGCCATTTTTAGATGAATTACTCAACTGTCTAAAATGTAAGTTGTCCGAAGTAGAGCTGCGTCCTCTTCACTTGTAACATTTTTTAGGGATGTGAGAGCGATAGACTAATTTGTCATGAACGGTTCCAGGACGCTTCAATGCATACCTGGCCTTCGCCGCCATTGCCCTTTCTACACGGCTCGGCATCGTCGTCGCCAACTGCCCGAGCGAGGCGAGCCTTCAGCCTTGCACGTGTGACCACTACGGCATCAACTGCATGCGTGTCCAGTCCACCACTGAGCTGAGGAGGGCATTCAGGAGCGGCACGCTGGCCACCAGGGACCAGAAACAGCTATGGATACAGAAAACGCCCATCACGGCGTTTCCAGAGGACGTGCTGGGAAGCTTTAGGTTCAGCGAGGTACACATCGAGCTGAACTCCAACCTCAGCTCGTTCACCCTGGAGGCCCTGAGGAACTCGAGCCGCCTACTGGACGTGCTCAGCCTGTATGGCAACGCCCTGCAGACTTTTCAGTTTGGACAGTAAGTCTTAAAAGCTTCCGCTTCCCACTGGGTGTTTTAGTCAAAACGTAAAGGGTTCTTTAGCTATGCTTGATAACGAACGTTTCCTGATGACCCGATTCTCCTGAGATTTGTGCTGACGGTTCAGTAGAGTGGGTGTCAACAACAGAAACATTCCTCACTGCGTCTGAACTTTCGGGCTGCTCAGAGTTGGGGGAGCCGTTCCAGTTAGCTCTAGTGACAATCTCAACAATTTCAGCAGTAACCTCTGGCCTGCGTACAAGGACTAGGTAGACGTTTCGCACCATTCTTCAATGCTTTAGAAAGAGGGGTATTACAGTAAGGAGGCATACAAAGTTAATTGCTGAGGCGGATTATTGGAAAATAGCAAAAATATTGAGTACCTAATTCTAACCAATCGCACTGTTTGTTACAATAGTTGCTAACAGTTGCTTATAGATGTAACGTGCATCAGCACTATCAGCACGACAAATGAGGTGGACTGTTATGCTTAACAAAATAGGCGTAGTTACTCAACATTTATTTTTGGCACAGGTGTGACAAAACATGTTCTGAAGAGTATTCGAACAATTTATTTCTCAGAAAATAGCCAGCATGCAAGAGTAACGTCACAGGTGAAATCGTAAAAGATACGGGTGTATATTTTGACAAGTCCCCGATTTCCCGTATAAATAGAGCGTAGACATCCAGACAATGTGTCGTGTGCATATGCTGTAAATATTCATTTGGACCAACTGGCCGCAGAAGCTCCTGCGTTGTATAGTGGCCATCTTTAATAATGCGTTAATATTAGAAGGCCCTGTGAAAGCGGAAATGGCGACCTTCGACACGCGGGGCCATGTGGCCACCTCGGATATAAGTAACTTTAGTATACTACATCGAATATATCCAGCCGTAGTATACCACTTCAGACATGGTAGTCGCGCGAAGCACGCACACACAAGACAGGGTACGGGACGAGCGCAAACTTACAACTCGAGTATGACGAACCGAAGTGCGCGAACTTCGGATGTAACTAACCTAAATATGCCACCTCGATATAGCCAACTTCTGTGTGTTTACCTCAGATATAACGAGCCTAAGTTGCCACCCTTCCATGTAACGAAAGAGTAATAGAAAGTGATAACGAATACGAACAGACCAAGTTAACGCATTCAAACGATCCACCAAGGATCCCCTAAGTGTTCTTACGTTGTGGTAAGCTTTAACCACTAGAGCTATCCAGTGTACGTGCAAAAGTTGTTTAAACCTAGCGTCCGAGCACTACAGCGCATTTATCTTTGAAAAGAAGTGCGCGTGCGCATGCATGCTTTTTCTCACCGAATTCTCGCATGGTGCAGGCTGCGGTATTTCCCGGACCTGATGGTGCTGAACCTCGGCGGGAACCGGCTGACACGGATCCCCGACAACACCTTTTTCAGCACCAACATAAAAAAACTGGTGCTCTCAGGCAACCCCCTCACATCGATCGGTGCCCGGGCGTTTTACTCCCTCCACGGTCTGAGGGAGCTCGACCTGGCCAACACGAGACTTGCCACACTCGGAAGCCTCTCGCTATCAATTCCACGGGGACATGAACAACTCAGGGTACGCTCCATTGTACAGTAGGCGCACTGTGTCCACCACAGGTATTTATAGGCCCACACACATACATAGGAATGAGGTCTCCATCCAGCCTCTCATCATGATTGACTACAGTAGTAGTTAAGCAGGTGTGTCTATTGGTGGCGTTTGTTGATAGCGCTTAATTTCGTTTTTAAATTCGACATCCTGCACGACAAAACTGAATAAAGGCTTACGTGGCGCGGTATGTTAGGTAAAAATGTGAGGAAATGTGCAAATGAGAACCTTCACCTTCCTCCGGATTTCTTTTAACTTCACTAAAAATCTTACAACAAAACCTATGGGCTGTGTTTGCGCACTAGTGCTTAATTTAGTTGTCAAATAACACCCGCAGCTATAAAGTAAAACAGCTTTCTAGATGGCATGTTAATGTGGGTGAATTATAACCAACCGACATATGTGTTAGTACAACAGCGAGCGTAAGATTGAGACCCCCATCCACCATTGCATTTTTTACTTCAGTAGCAGCCCAGCATGCTGATATAAAATGGTGCTTGGTCATTACTATTTACTGTTTTATTAAACAACGTCGCGAAAGACCAGGGTCAACAGCAACTTACGCTGCATGCTAAATCTGGTGTGCTGTGACCAACAAAGTAAAAGAATGCCGTCACCTCCACCTGGTGGTGGTTAACTTTCGTAATAAGTTGAGCTGACGATCCGGTTGATGCTATTGGCTTATTAGCATTTAAGACTGGTTTCAAAAACATCCGAAGTCACAAACGTAAATAACGTTTTACAAGGTAGGCAAGTGTCGGTATCTAGAACCAATACTCTATCGCGAGAAATAAAACTCGCGATTACAATTACATAGTAAGATACATACGTAATAAACTGCGTCTCAAGGTAGAACTGTTTTGCTGCCTGACACAAGCCTGACTCAGCTAAGCAATATGTCAGAACGGTGGTGACCAGTAGAATTTGTCAGCATTCAGATAAAATAGATCTAGCACTGGACATAATTCCCTTCATTATGGAAAAATATGTTACAGCGGTGGTGATCTACGCCACTGAACCATATTTAAACAAACGAAAATTTGTGCGCTTCTTTCGCAAATATTGTGTAACCCAGACGAATTAAAACCTGCATGTGGTTACAGAATCACCTGTAGGCGCGGAAAATTTAATGACTCTTGCACTGGGATTCCAACACAATGCGTTGTTGTATATGATTCTGTAATTGTAGGTGCTCTAGTTTTGGTGCTGGTATGTATTACGAGCGGCCTTTTTCTTCTGTTAATATAACAAGTGCTGTTTGGTTATGTTTTGCGCGATGCTCCGCTCTTTCTCGGTGACCATCAGGCCTAGTTCTCACTTTGACGAACTCCAAACAAGAGATTACAATTGTCCAGAACTAACATAATAGGGCTCGCTCTGGCAGGTAATGTATTGACATTGAGCACTAAAACCAGTTGTTACCCGGGCGTAATTTTGTGAACATTGAAATAGCGTTCTGGAAAGTCGAACATTCAATAGTTCGATTGCTTCACTATGACGTCTGTCTTCTCGTACGCAGGTAGATCTTTCCGGCGGTCAGCTCATGCTTATCGACCGCAGAGCATTCGAAGGTTCAGCTCCCCTGGTGCTCGACCTGTCTCACAACAACCTGACCGCGCTGGAACAGCAACCGTTCGAAGACCTCATGCACCGCATGTACACAAGATCAAGCCGTCTCAACTTCCTGCCTCTGATCGCTGTTAAAGGTGAGAAAGAGAGAGAGGGGGGAGATGCAACGCTTCCTCACGCCATGAAGATATTGAGACAGAGTTACGAAGGTGTTCTTGACCACAAGAGAGGCAGATAAGGCAGACGCGGTATATTATGTGGCCACTTGCTGAGCACAAGAAATATAAGGTGTGTGTTTATACGGAAGTGAATCTTGCATCACACCCCTCGCTTCATTGTGCACGAACCCAGCGTTTATGAAGGGAGAGGGATTTTGCGCGTTTCTTTATAAGAGCGCTTCACAAACCTAGTAATTAGCCTTGAGTAGGCACAAAGTTCAGGGAGGCGTCGCGATAAGACACGTAAAATTTAGTTGAACGGAAATGAGTTCTAATCGGTTCATCGTGAAAGAGGGCGCTCAGAAAAGATGAAACACAAGTAGGCAGAACTGGCCAACATAGGATGGCATTTGCAACTTACGCAAAAAAAAACAACAGAAAAACGCTTCCTCGTCGGTGACCAAATGGGCGTTCTTTCTGCACCTGACAACAGACAAGAAAAAACTAAGCTTGATGCGTATGTGGTAACGAGATAAAGAATATGTAAAAAAAATCGAAGAGTGATGAAATGCTCCGATAGACGGAGAGGTGAAAAGACCATAAAGGTGCATGTGATAAAGCCTACGTAATTCCTTGGAAGTTGTGTTCTTTGTAGAACAATAAAACCGATGCCAAAAAAATACATGAAGCATTGCTTGCCGCAATTACGAGTATGTTGGATGCCTCCAAAATCGCCCTGTCTACTTAGTACTTCCTGCTGCCGATGATTCTAGTATCACACAAGTGCTGCACACCCCCTACTAGTGCACACTAGAATCATCAGCCGCTCGAAGCAGGTACTTGACAGGGAGATTTTGGAGGCCTCCAACATAATCGCGGCAGGCAGTGCATCATGCCTTAGTTCGGCACCGGTTTTATTGTTCTACGAAGAACGCAAGTTCCAACGAACTATAAAAGATTCATCACATACGCCTTCTTAATATTTTCACTTATCCGCATATCGAGTGGCTTTCGCCTCTCTTAGACCGCTTCTATTTTTCTTGTTCTTTATGTCTTGAGCACAGCTTCGCCATGATTAGTTTTGGTTTTTGGTAACTCAAACTTGCAGAAAAAGGGTGTGCATACTCACCGACAGGAACGGGTTTTCCGGTTTTGCGTCAGTTGCAAGGGTGCTCCTGTTTCGTTCGGTTCTATCCTTTTTGGGCTTTGCCTCCTTGATGCGCACAGTTCCACGATCAGTCATGGCAATTGGCCTAACATTTGACGTTACGTAAGTCCACATCGGTTGGAAGGTCCGCCGTAAGCTTGGGACCCCTCGGTACTCTTCAGCGCTGACATTTCGGGGCGCGAGTATTTCCCCCTAACTGATATCAAATGGTACCGTCGCAGGAAATCCTTTCACCTGCCGGGGCTGTTCGTACGAGTGGCTGGTCCGGCACAGTCAAAACCAGGCCGTGCAGCAAATCTTCCATGGCTTCCGGTGCACCGATGGCAGGGGCCTCAGCAGCATTACAGCCTCGAGGATTGGATGCCGGAGGCGCAGCTGGCCGTTCGGAGGAAGCATTGGCTAATTTATTTGCTTTGTGTACATATGAGTTGTAATAAATAAGATGGGCGGGGATTTTATTTCTTCAACTTGCATGCTTATTTCGACTACGGATCTCTATATATGCCCTAATTCTGCTGTTCAGCGGTGCACACCTCACGAGCAAAGCTACGGCCGGTCGCCCATGCTACAAGCTGTGGCCGGTGACAGGAAGTTCTTCATCAAGTGTACTAAGCCTCAACTCATCCTCTTAAACAAGTGATCTGGACCTGGGACGCACGATATAGTTTTCTCTCCTTTCACCACGACTTCTTGGAACACGGTGCATGCAGTTCGTTTTTATTATTTACAGTATAGAATTTTTTCCGCATTTATTTAATATTCCTACAACGATTTGCAAGGCTACAATGCGCGTGTAAATACGTCGCTAGATCTCTGTGAGTCGTTGTTTCGAGTAGGCATAGCAGGAAGACAAGAGACAAGTCTTGGCGTCAACCAAACAAACAAGTTTGTACCATCCGAAGCTGAGGGCAGCAAATTTGGCAATTGTTTTGCGTTTTAATGTATTCGTAGGCTATAGCAGTTCTGTCTTCGCTGCGATCAAAACAGCTTGCGAGCACGGATGGCACTCGGAAACGAACGTGGCAGCGAGCCATTGTTCTATGCATTGGTTACCAAGACGGTATCGCCAACGCAACTGGTTTTCAACCGATAGACTAGCACACGTTGTTAATCGCCACCAAATAATTGATCATTGCACGAAAAACTGAGCAAACCGAAAGTGATGGCCTTGGAGATAGCATACCTGGACACGACAATGTACATTTGAGGAAGGTCGCGGTGCACGCTACAGTGCACGGCATGAGAGAACATCGCGATTATGAGGCATTGCCCGCCCGCGCAGCCAAAGTCGCCTGCCAAAAGAAACAAGCTATTTATGCTGCTGCCATACGGATGCTCGAGCGTCAGAAAGACGCTGAGAATTTAAGTCGCAGCTCTATGCTACCTTAACCGCCGCCTCCATCAGTAATATCAGAGTGCGTAATGTGCACATTAATGTGCACATTAATCTGCGTAATGTGCACATGTAAGTAAGGCGGCGTTCAGGGGCCAGTGGCACTTTTATGGTCGCGTGGTTTCGCGTCATTTTTTGTTGTCCTTATCGCTCTTATACTCCTTTTATAGCTCTTCATACACTATCTATTTATAAACATATGCCGTATAAGCAAATGCTGCCTTTGCCGTTATTTTCCCTAGAGCTTTAAGAAGCGATTTCTTATGTGATGTTTCTTCGTTGATTATGCACCAGAAACAAAATAAGGAAATAAACTCTTGTGCCCTACGCGCCAATATTGCTCAGAATTCTTGTTTTAAAAACCTATACAGCTTTCGCCGTGGTTTCTGCGCTTAGCGCAATAAGCATCACTTAGTACTTACAGCACAGTGTACTGTAAACAAAGAAATAGGTGGGTATGTGGCTTTCAAATCACGAAAAATGATTAAAATTTGGTTTTTCACAAGTCCAAGCGTCTGTTCGGGCGACTGATTTTCTATGGTGTCACGAAGTTTCCTTGTGACAACCTAACCGTTAAGTACTATAAAAGAACTTACTTTATCAACCGCTGTGGCGCATTCTGTATATGGTGAAAGGGCGCAAAAATCGGCATTTCAGTAATTTCGGTCTAAATCTAACGGCTTCCCGACCGATCCGTGCCGTCATGGGCTCGACGGAAAGCTTGTTTCATCGCCTTCGAAGCTAATGCTTTAAGCTCGACTTCCCGCCCAGAAGCAGTTATACAAAAAAGCATAAGTTTAAAGGTCTCGTCATGTGAAAACCACCCGTCAGCATTGGTCGCCACTGCGTTTAGACCAACAGGCGGATCGAAGGGGGAGTCCACGAAATGGCTTCTGTTCTCACAATCGGTTGGCTACGCTTGCTCGGGCGTGTCGGATTATTTCGTTCTGACAATGCCACAAAATAGACGAGGTGCCGGATTTCAGACGCAATCTTTGTCGCAGGCTTTTTAAAAAGATGTAGAAACCGGCCAAATGTTACGGCAGCTGGAAGTGAATGTCGCCTACGTACGGCCAAAAATTGTAAGAAGACATTTCTGGGGGCTGCTGCGAGTGATTTTATCATGGAGGGCGTCATGGTCTGGCATCAGAGCTTTTTGGGCTCCGCTCACAGCGCGTATAGGCAAAGTGCTTTGATATGCGGGCACCATGGATGTGCAGCAGATTACATAATGCGCTGCTGCGGACAGGCAACAAGTGACGGCGTCATAATCATCATCAGCCTGACTACACCCACTGCAGAGTAAAGGCCTCTCCTATGTCTCTCCAATTAACTGATTACAAACAGCTGAAAAGAATTGCATGCGCTGAAAGTGACATCTATAAAACACTCTATTCAAAAGGACCTCAAGGACTTAACCTTGCGCCTTCAGTACTTAACCCTCCCCCTTCAACAGAACTAAATGCGGAGGTTTCGGTTTCGGTATATTGTTTCTGTGGTTTTAAAAGTGTTCCACGCGGTATTTTGAAAAAGGGTTAATTGTGGAAAAGAGAGGGCGCTCTTAGGAATGTGATGTGACTATCAACTGAAAATGACCGAAAACCCATTCAGAGCTGAGTGGCCCTTTAACAGGTTCAGTGCTGCTACACAGCATGTCCTTGCGGCTCAATGTATCCTAATGGAACTGTTCTGAACAGGATGAACCCATGGTTTAAATCCCGGCAGTGGTGTCATTTATATGAAGTCGAAATGCTCGAACACTTGTGGACTGAGGTTTCTGCGCAGGTTACAGAGTAGAAGTGTCGTCGAAATTATTCCGCCGTAGCGGTATATAAGCCTCCTACCCTCCCTGCTCTGCCAAATATTACCCTTTGAAGGGTGCGGTGAGTACAGTAAACAGAACCTAACTACAATAGCGGGAGTTCGAACGCGAAAGGCATGCAAGACTGGTGCTGATTGGACAGGTCTGCCTTTCTTGCTCGTGCTCACCTTTTTCCAAACCGATGGCTCATACTCTGAGCGTAATATAATACAGGTTAAATTTAATTAACGAGAAGCTTAGTAGCGGGAGGTACATATACTGTATCACCCCACCTGGAGTGTAGATACTGAAGCCGTGGCCTATACATTTTGCCCTGGGCATCCGCCTCCTGTGTGAGTAGCCGTGAAAGCCGATTTCCAGTGCCGGTACGTACCGACAGGCTTTCCTATGGATAAAGCTTTTCCCTGACCGGGCGATGGGCTTCTATTGAGTAGAATGTATGGTAAAATTGGTCTTTGTCCCACCCCGATGAAGCCAAAATGCTTTAGCTATGCCGTTCTTCGGACTAACTGCCATCGAGGCATTAAAATAAAAGCACCACCGTCATCATCACCTTACTTGGAAAGCAACGGGAAGTTGTGCTTGTTGTAACGCGGCATTCGTCTTCTCAAAATAGTATAAATGGTTTATGGGGATTTAACGTCCCAAAGCGACTCAGGCTATGAGAGACGCCGTAGTGAAGGGCTCCGGAAATTTCGACCACCTAGGGTTCTTTAACGTGCACTGACATCGCACAGTACACGGGCCTTTAGAATTTCGCCTCCATCGAAATTCGGCCGCCGCGGCCGGGATCGAACCCGCGTCTTTCGGGCCGGCAGCCGAGAACCGTAACCACTCAGCCACCGCGGCGGCTATGGAATAAATGGACAGCACTCGACTTGTCTATCTATTCTCCTCCGTTGTCCCTCTTACTTCTGCGCTTATGGACTGGAAATCAATCCAACTTGGAGCGCGTAACCTGCGCACGAAGTGAAATCTTCCGAGCGCATCCGTGCAATGCCGCCAAGGCCGGCCAAGCATTGCTATTCTGTGCCTGCACTGCAGGAAGGAATACCTTCTACCGAGGACTGGGTTGTTTCTGCCTCTATAGGCGCTAAGCGAGTATAAGGGCACGTGAATTAGTCCAACAGTTTTTTTTTTTTTAAGCAGCATGTCAAACGTGAAGAAATCCGGTTCTTCGCACCGCCCTCCTTTCAAACCAGCAGCGTTTTCCTCAGCCACTGGTATTTGCTTCTAAAGAACGGAGTAACACACAGCTACGTTGCAGCATGTTCAACGAGTTTGTGCTGTACGGAGAACGGGTCCTGAATGCCCTGACGGCCTGCCTCTGACTTACTACGGTCGAAGTTATTTCTGGGTTATATTTCAAGATAGCATGCGTAAGTATTTGTATAATATTGTTTGTTAGTGAATGCAGATGTTTCGCTTTCATCGCTCGCTGCCCTTACAAAGACGCCTGAAGCTAGTTGATCATTCAGTGCCAATATATATTTTCATTCTTTACAACTTGTTCAGCGCACGTGTATTTTTGACTGCAACGCCCATGTGCAGTAAGCTGCACTCTTGTAATACTCTAATCCCAACACTGCGATGCCTAGAAGGACAAATTAAATAAAACGCGTAACGACTGCCCCGATTGCACAAATAATGTGGCGGTAAAAGGAAACAGCATTGATAACATTATGTCCCTGCCCGTCTCAAGTGAAACAGAATTTCTCTATAGTACAGTGTGCATTTTCTAGCGCGACTGGGTCATAATCCCAAGGTTTACTAAACTTGATCTGCTTACGGAGGACAGCTGTATTTCAAGATGCGAATGTGAATATTCGGATTATTGCTCCCGAAAATTTTATAGAGAATTTTAGATGTTACAGACAAACAGAAAAAACTAGTTACAAAGGCGAAAAAATTTTACTCGTGACACATAACTATGCAGTTGTTATTTAACGATTGTTCAAACTATGCTCTCGTTTTTACTGCTCAAGACTGTACTTCGATTTATTCATTTAAAACTAGATCTGCCATTGCATATCTTCTAGAGTTCTTCAACCATTTGCACCTCCATCAAAACTATTTTCCCTCGGTCTCTCCCAGGCGCAAATTCCACGACCAACATGCTCAAAAGTGTTCAAGCTGCCTTCTTGACGTTGGGCTTCTCCGTCATCTGTGCGGTCGCCGAGAACCTGGACAGTCCGTCTTTGAAGTCTCCTTCAAAAGTGTGCGCTCCTAAACCAGAGTCGTACGACGTCGGAAACAGGGCTACGTGCGCTTTCACCCGTGTCCTCGATATCGACTATCGAAGGATTCCGCCCCAAATTCCGAGCGTCAAGTGCAAGTGTCCCGGAAACCTCTGCAGCCCGCTCGGCGACTTCAGGTGTCAAGAAGTGAAGGAGATTATAAGCGTATCGTACGCGGAAAATTCTGATTCGGATTCCAAGTGGGTCATGGTGAACAAGACGATGGAAGTGACGATGGTCTGTGTGTGTGCCACGGGAAGGGCTGAAGAGGCGAAGGAGGGTGGAGGCTTGAGTACACTCGGTGTGCCGTTAGGATTATAGATTAGGCGAGTTATAGCTTTTGAAAAGTGAAGCATGTTTCATGAGAGCGAAATTTTCAATCATACCAGGTTGCTGCCACGTGGTCGCAAGAAATATTAAACGCAGCATTGCCCAAGGAACAATAACACGGGAGAAACTCAATGACTTTCTCATTTATACAACAGGAATCCCTGCTTGGCCAAAGAGGCAAAAAACTTTTGTTATTGTTGCTAAAAACATAATTACTCCCTAAATAATATTAGGGAGCTGAGCTAACTCCTGAGAGCACGATAACGATTAAACTGCACATAAATACTCAGGCGTGTGAAGTTAAACAGTATAAAAAGCAAAAACTATTGTGTCACTTGCCATTGTAGCAGTAGGATAACACATCTTACAGGAAGTTGTACAGTTTGGTTCAGGTTCTACCGTTAGTTAGCTTCAGGCCAGTCTAATCCGCCTTTGGTGGTTTGCAGTGTGACGTGCTTTCTGCAGATACATTCGGAAATAATATTCCTGCATTATGGTGAGGTATGAGTTATGTCTGGAGCGTAATGGAACGTAGTGAATAGTTCATGTACATAGATTACTGCATCGCTGTAATAAATACCGAGTTTAAAAAAGAAGTGTTGACTCAGTGGTTATGGTGCTTGATTGCTAACAGGAAAGCCGCGGGTTCCATCCGTCCACGGCGGTCGCATTTCGATGGAGGCGAAACGCTAGAGACCTGTGTGCTGTGCGATGTCAGAGCACATTAAAGAACCCCAGGTGGTCAAAATTATGCGGAGCCCTTCGCTACGGCATCCCTCGTAGCTTGAGTAGCTTTGGGAGGTTACACTGCATAAAAGTAAATGCAAGACAGGCACGCGAGGATGCACGATAAAATATAGATGACCGCATTTCACATAACAATGGCCAGGTAGCGGACATTGGAGCGTTTTCAGCAGAATAGCGCAACGGGGCGATTGACAGCCAGTTGCGCAACCATCGGCGCGGATCAACAACACGGAGGCACACAAGAGAGAGGCTCATATTTCATGCAAGACGAGGATCCGAGGACGGACCGCCCAGAAAAGCAAAAAAAAAAAACACAAGACGACAGAAACTTTGGCAGGCAGCCCGCAACGCCGAACAGCGCGTGTTCTCACAGCGTGACCGCTTCGCCACGGAGGCGTCGACTCGAGGATCGACAGACAAGCAAACGCACTAAAAAGTAAAAAGCCGTCTCCGGCTACGGCATCGCATGCCCGCCCGGCGGCGCGCTATTTACGGCACCGCTCTTTCATCGCAAATTCAGTGTGTGCCTTGTGTACCCTACAAGTAATGGCCAACGGACACGTGGAAAAGCGATCATATCCCTTTGTTCTCTCCCTTTTCTATCTCTCCCTCCGTTCCCCTTCCCACGTGTGGGGTAGCATACCAGGCGCTGCCTAGTTAACCTCCCTGCCTTTCCGTCTTTCTCTCTCTCTCTCTCTCTCACCGCGTCTGCTGTTCTGTCTGCGCACTGGCCGTCCGCTTCGGTGAAAAACGACAGGCTTGTGTGTAGCTATAGGCTTGTCCATATCGTCCTGTAGCTCGTCAAGGTCAACCTGCAATCTCCGTCATCGACGGCAGCGAACGCTGCCCTGTCGGTCACCATAGACTTTTCTACACGCTCAACGCAGACTCAAGTGAACCGCTTTCAAATGCGATAGCTCTTTTACGATTTCAGGGGGTGTTTCTATCCGCATGTCACAGTGTGTGGTCGAATGGCAGAGCAGCATTTATTGCTTCAACACTGGCCGAAATGCACGCACATTGTGACCAAGGGGCTCTGAATTTGCAATAAAAGTTACACGGTAAACGTTTTATTTCTTTGTAAAAATTAATGCAGGGTTCCTTTGCGCACGGGTTTATTGAAAAAAATATTTACATCTTGCTGGAGGATTGGGTTCAATCAAAGTTTGTGCAATGTTTGTATCTGAACTACCTGTGTTTCACGCGCACAAATCCTCATTTAGAAGTTTCTTCTAAGCGTAATGCATTGCTTGCGCGTTCCTTGTCTTCATAGCTTATCACACCTTTGCTTAAACTGGGACATCAGTAGCGTAGTTATTAGCCTGAATTTGTAAAAATAACTGGAAATTGACTAACGGGTTTCATGATCTCACTCACCGTAATATTGGCTTTCCATCCGTTCGAGAAATTAAAACAACTAAAATGGTTGGGAACACGAAGGGGGAATAACTATCTTTCTTGAATTCAGACAACTAAACGCTCTCAATGATTTAACTCTTGTGCGACATTTTAGGGCAGTAAAAATTATATGAGATAAGGTCTGCGATGTGGGTAACTTGAGCGTCTCGTAGTTACACTGCGTAGAATTCCAATGCTGCATTCACAGCACAATAAACAGAAATAACAAACTTGCTGAACTATTAAGCACGTTTCCGTTTCCTGATATACGTAGAAAATTACTCTTGAGTACTGACTTAATCGTAAGTATTCAAACGCTAAAGGCCGAAACTTTCAAGGAGTTGTTAAAATTGCCATTGTGCTCTTAGGTGTTCTAAGTGACTACGAATAAGTATCCTGTTTTACTAATGTCACGTCAGTATTCGCTGTGAAGCAGGGACAGTCTGGTCGTGTCTTCTTTTATGACTTTCTTCGCAAACGAAGCTGAAATATATTGCGGCTACAAGGAAGCTTGATTCCGAAGACACAATGCTTGATATAATTTCATGCAGTGACAAGCCATTGCATAGTTTTAACAAAACTAAACGGACGGGTGAACAGAAATAGTTTGTCTCTTTTTGTATGCTGCCTTAGCGCAGCTAAAATTACACATGCCAATCAACTAGCTTTCATCCTTGCCGTTGCCAGCACGTTTCATCCGCGCATGTTAAGCGAGAGTTTGTCGCCGGCCAATCAAGCCTGGGAAGGTCATGCACGTGTTAGCGTTGAGGAGGCAATGCCACCGCAACAGCTTTGCGAATTTGTTGCGGAACTGCTTAAACAAACAAGAGAAAGTCTGGTCTTAACGGCGTCGTTACGTCACATCCCGTGGTGACGGAATCTTTCATGCATGAGCGAAAAGGAGTAAATGCACCCTTAACGCAGACGCTTCCACCACTCGCACAAAGATGGCGTTAATTATAGACAGCTGGTCTCTATGAAAACAAAAAAAAAACGCCATATTGCACAACCAGTTGTTATTCCCAAGTCTGCTTCGGAGCATTTACCTCTTGCAACATACATCGCTCTCTTGCGCAACTCATGCTTCGCGAAAATCTTGAGGTAACCAGGATGCGCTCCTACCGTCCGGTACGCAATCCGTTGCAACATTTGCCAGCTGCCTACTCTCGCCCTCTCTAAGGCCTCATTACATCGCAATAGCAGGGCGTCTGTATTGCAGCAGGATAAGCCAAGGACATCAGAGCACGCGTATAAAGCATAGACCTTTACTCCGAGCAAAGAGCCAGTCCAGAAACGCAGGCTGCTTCACTGGACGAGCTGTTCGCTGCGCGAGGCGCAGCATCCAGTTATTTGAAGCCTTCTGATTCAAACTATGCGTTGATTTTTTTCTGCCGTTAATGACGTCGTCACAGCTGTGTTCGTGTATTAGGGCGACCATCACGATATCTTAAGCAAGAGACACTCGTAAGTCTTGAGGCAGCGCCGTGCGTTGCAGCCGTTTGGAAAAGCCCCAGCCTCAAGATGACTCCCAGTGGAAAGCTGTCATTCCTGTGGTGGTTGGCCACGGACTTTGTCCTCCCAGGAGACGCGAGACCCACGAACTCGTCAACCGCAGCTGGGAGATGCGTGTCGGACCCGGAGTCGATCAGAATCGGAGACCGTGCTACCTGCACCTTCGTCAGCTTGATTGACTTCGACGAACAGAGGATTCCCGCGAAAATACCGAAGGTAGCGTGCAAGTGTCCGTTCATCCCGTGCCAAACGTTGGGCGACTTTAGGTGCCAAGAAGTGAAGGAAGTGATAACCGTGTCCTACGCGAAAGGGAACTCGGTGTCGGAGTTGAAAAACAAAACCATAACTGTGACTGTTGCATGCGTGTGCGCGACGAGCCGAGGACTGCAGTCTGCGTGGATTCCATCACGGACGATTGGTTAGGGTAATGTGCGTACCGCAGTCTTCCTCAGAAACTGCGCAACTTCTAAGACCACTTTGAACCCACCTAAACAGGGTCAGCCCGGTTGCTAGGTCGAGACCTAACTCATGCATATACGCTGGGCTTGAAGACAGGTTTCCCGGCTGCCACTTTGCTCCTCTGTGGCGTGCTAAGTAGGGGGTCTTTAAAACGATACCTGCATGTCACGTGGGCGTTAAATTTTTGAACCTTCTGATCAGTCGTTTCGTGCATGTCTTTCAACCAATCGAAATGTTTCGAGGCACCTCCCGGAAGTGGAGAGTGTCTTTGCTTCATTGAGAGCAATATGTCAGCACATTCCAGCCTCGATTTTTTATAAGGAAAGAAGGCAAGCGTAGCAATGGGCGACAAAAAAGTTAGCTAGGCGGATGAAATTAAGAAGTCTGCGGAGATATGGTTGTCACAGCTGGCAAAAGACATGGTTAATTAGAGATAATGTGAAGAGGCATTTGCCCTGCAGTGGGTGTAGCCAGGCTGATGATGATGTAGAAGACGCACTGTGAAAACGTATGAATTCACGGAGATGCTATGCCGTTTCCAGTGCACCAGGGACGTCAAGAAGATAGGGATAGCCATGCACAAATTGATATTGCGTTTCCCACAAGCTCCTTTGCTGAGCCTTGTTATGACTCTTATTCAACTGCTAAGTGTGCCTTGGCACAAAACAGCTGTCTGTGAACGGACGCCTGGCGGGAACGCGCTGTTGCGACTGTCATTAGCATATAGTGGTCAGCCAACCCTCTCCTCTTCGGGAGCCCGAACCCTTCCGCATACTCTTAGCTGTGGTCGTCTACGCCAAGCGGTTCTTCAGCCGAGTTGAAGGGAGACTCCCTGCTGCCCATCCTGTGCGGAGTTCTGCTCTCGGTATCGAGAGCCAGCGTATCGGTGGGAAGGCGATCTGAAATCCGGACGCTTGCGAGATGCAACCAACTGTCACTCTGAACATCCGGTGCAGCAAGTGAACAGATCAGCCCGACAAAGCGGGAGCAATGGTCCTCAGCGAATGAAAGGAGAACCAATCGACGCCGGCGACACGCCCCGAAGACAGCATCCGAAGAAAGAGTATGTACTACTCATTGGAGAGAAAGGACGTGAAAACGACGGGAAAAGCTATTTAAGACAAGACGACTCATTTTTTTCGTCGTATTTTACCCTTCTTTCCGCCACTTATTTTGTACCATCTTATTGACCACTGTATGATGTAAATACGTATAAATATAATCGGACTTGTACATTTTCCTGTACCTCCCTTTCTGCCCGTCACTACTTGCGCGGCGAAAGCACCTACGGACCCGGGACACAGCACCATCTTGAATGGATCCATCATGTACGCGCTACTTTTATTATGTTTTGTTTTCACTATTTTTTAAAGGGTCGTTGCTGCAGTCTTAGGAGCTAGTCTAATTTTATTGGGTATCACCTAGAGGTGGTAGCACTGAAGGCCTCCTCATTGATATGATTCAAAACTTTTTAAACTTACGGCGGCCTTTACAGCTTACTACTGGTTCAGAAGAAGTAAAACAAGATTTGCTTCCTTTGTGTACACTTGTTTCCTTTCATATTGGATCTACAGTTACGTGCCACAAAAGTTAAGTCGCATTAGGGGTTTGCTTTGGACGTTGACGTAAATGCGTCTTTCCGTCGTTACCTAGCATTTCGGAACTCCTTGTGTGTTACTGCACATTACTTCATCCTAGTGTTTTACAATCAGACGAAATGATGTTAGTGACAGGCGTAGCCCAGGAGAAGTCGTTGCACAAGGTGACACCGAAATTGTTGTGCGATGAAACAGGCTGGACAGGTACGTTAGCGATTACGTGTGAAAAGTGAAAAATCAAGCGAGTTACATTGGCGATGGCAGAACAAGCGTTTATGTCTACGAAAGTTAAGTTCCAGCAGCCCACTGTCACATCATACCTAAAGGTGGTTTACCTCGTCTGAAAGCTACATTTGGTACCAGGCGTTAATAACTCTCAGAGAAACAACGAAGGCGTCGCGCCGAACATGTGAATACTACAACCAATGTTTTTCGGTTAGTAATTAATGTCAATTGGAGAATACAATCGGACCGAGTTTAGAACCCTGAGGAACGCCTAGCGTTGCTGATAGGGGACTGCAATTTTGATTGTTAAAATTGACGACAATTAAATGCCGGTTCTGATACATATTTTACGAGAACGAAACGTAATATGTAATATCAGTTCTGTTTACCTTACAAAATTGGCGTTGTTGGCTTGGTTCGGGGGTATCGCCTCTTCAACCAGCTTTCATCGCTTTTAACGTGTTTGGTCGTATCTGTAGACAATTAATGATTACAACTAAAGAATAAGAATAGGGTGGAGCGCATATGGCAGGTACTCTCAGATTATGAATGGCAGAAACGTGGACGCTAAAATAAGGGTTCAAATTAAGTACGGACAGGGTAGCGAGCTGTGGAAAGAATGGGTGAGGGAAGAAACGTGTGTTAAAGATATCCTAGTCGAAATCAAGAGGAAGAAATAAGCTTTGGCAGGGGATGTAATGCGAAGGCAGGATAACCGCTGGTCCTAAAGGGTAACGGAGTGGATTCCAAGAGAAGGCAAGCGTTGTAGGGGGCTGCAGAAACTTAGGTGGGCGGATGAGATTAGGGAGTTTTCGGGAACACAGTGGCCGCTGCTGGCAAAGGACACGGTTAATTAGAGGGATATGGGAGAAACCTTTGCCTGCAGTTGGCGTATTCAGGTTGATGATGATGATGATGGTGATTGCAACGCTATACTGCTCGACGAAAAAAATAGCGAAATTCTCAATGATGGGTGCGTTTGAAAGTCCCGGTTGGGGAAACTGAAGGTCAAAAAACAAAATCTGGCTATAAGCTTCGGGTCTAGAACAAAACTATATAGCGCCATATTCACACCTCTCGACCATTCCTTTCACACCTAGCGGCAAGTGCAGAAAACCGCCTATTGAGGTGCGACAGAGTAATGCGTATTAGGTTCCCGTTACCCGTGGATTGTAACACGTCTCTGCTCTCGACTCCTCGTCATGCCGCCGTGTGAAGGGCGAAAAACGGCAAAACGAACATCTTTAGAGCTTAGATGCGTTATATTTTGTGAGAGTACCATCCGGAAAGAAAACACATTTTACCGTTTGCCAAAGCAACCACACTATGCGGGCCCCAAAGCGTTATCCATCAGAAACTTGAACACTGAAAACAAAAAAAGTGACAGAGACTACCATCATTTGTTCGGAGCATTTCATTCGGGACAACATCTTTTTTTTTTCTGGTATGCATTGCAGCAACACTGAGGAGAAAAAAGACTTCCTCTGTCGATAGGTACAGCGCTCTAATCACAAAGTCAACGTTCTGTCCAACAACGGAGATTTTGAAGTTAGAGAAGAGAAAAAAATTCACGCTTCACCACCACGAGCCGATTTCTTGAGTAAAATCTTTTTTTTTAAGATCTTCATAGAGCTATCAATGAAGAGAATGGCGTTAGTGTCGATGGAAAGATCACTATGCAAGAAAACAGCCAAGGACGTTCACTCGTTGAAAAATATGTTCTGCGTTTGTAGGTTGCCTATGGAAAGCGCCCCATATATTCAGTATAAAGAACGCAGAATTCGGCTAAATCAAATAAATCAATGCTAGGCAAAGCATTTTCTGAGGAATAAAGAGAAGTTGCGGGCTCGCAATGTATAAAGTTATGTACAAATCGCATTTAAAGCGTTAACCGTTAATAACAAAATGAAGTGCTCACCTTGCCATGAGAAATGAATAAGACGACGCACGAGTACCAAAAAAAGTGTGCAGAAAAAAACGCGCTCATTAAGCGGGCGCTACGTTAGCCGCCTCTCCGGGAAATACGTACTTGCGCGTGCACTGAATCGCACAGCCCACTGGCGCCTTCGCGTTTCGCCTCCATCTAAACGCTGTCGCCGCGGTTGGCAGCGTTTCGTCAGTGCACGGTAAACATCCCCAAGTGGTCGAAAGTATTCCGAAGCCCTCCACTACGGCATCTATCTCTTCATTTCTTTTACTCCCTCCTTTATCCTTTCCCTTACGGCGCGGTTCAGGTGTCGGCCGATATGTGAGACAGATACTGCGCCATTTCCTTTGCCCAAAAAAACATTTTTTCGCAACTCAGGGCACGCCAACCGTGCTTTTCAGTCTGATAAGACTGCGCACCGCATTCCTTCCAACAGCCAAGGGCTTCACAGACGAACAGGGTGCCAATATGATCACGCATCCATTAAACGCAACAGCGCATGCGTATATTTTTGTCCTTGCGTTTTCTTCTCCATAGAGCACGCACTCACCGGCCCATGGACCGCCCAAACACGCCCTTGACGAAAGAACGAGCGAGAAATCCGCTCGGACGCAGCAGCGAGGAATTTAGGAGAGAGAACCCCCCCCCCCCCCCCCCCCCCCGCATTCCGTACATCCCATAGCTGATCTGAACTTTCGCACGTCTGGCGCACAACATTGCGTAGAGGTTGCGTGAAGTTAACGCCCCGGGAGCTGTCTATTCGGGCACAAAGATGCCGGAAGGCCCGTCAGAGGTCAAGTGACACCCTACTCTCTCTCTCGCTCTTTTTTTTGTCAGACGCCTACGGTAGGGCAGATCGACCAGCGCTTCAAAGGCAGGCGGCGGCATTGTACAGTGTCTTCTGTATAAGGCGGGCCACTTTCACCGGTTTGTACCCCTACTCTGCTTTCCGCGGCCCATTAAGTGGGATCTGCCGCATACACCGCACCCAGAAAGGCCGAGGAGGCTTTTAATAATTCTAATAATTGGTTTTTGGGGAAAGGAAAGGGCGCAGTATAGGTCTCATATATCGTTGGACACCTGAACCGCGCCGTAAGGAAAGGGATAAACGAGGGAGCGAAAGAAGAAAGGAAGAGAGAGGTGCCGAAGCGGAGGGCTCCGGAATAATTTCGACCACCTGGGGATCTTTAACGTGCACTGACATCGCACAGCACACGGGCGCCTTAGCGTTTCGCCTCCATCGAAATGCGGCCGCCGCGGTCTGGTTCGAACCCGGGAACTCCGGATCAGTAGACGAGCGCCCTAACCACTGAGCCTCCGCGGCGGGTAAGAGGCTGTTGCGTGAATTCAGACTCCGAAAATTCCAGCTGCTTCTTTCTGTCGCAGGTATCCCAGTTGCCAACGGTACGTTTTCCTTCAGGGTTTTTTCACGGGAAACACTCACTACGAAGGTGTTCTAATAGGATAATATCATTTGTGTGTGCATGGGTGCGTGTGTCCGTGCGTGTATGTGTGATGAGTAGTGGGCACTTGGCATAAGTTTGACGTACACCTCGGCCAATCCTTTTATCACCGGCTGAAGGAAGCTCAAGAGACAAGCTGTGAGCGATGGCGCGTGCCGTTGCTGCCGCTTTCGTCTTCTCCTGAATGACGTCTTCGTCTCCAGTTCACGTGGCACTCGCTCCAAGACATCCATCGAGCACTGCATAACGGACCCGGAGTCTCTTAGCATCAGTGACCGGGCCAGCTGCACGTTCACCATAGTTGTAGACGTAGACAGAAACAGATTTCCAACCAGAATACCCACCGTCCAGTACAAGTGTCCAGGAGTCCTGCGCAGCCAACTGGCCGACTTCCGCTGCCACGAGATGAAAGAGTCTCTGCAAGTCGCGCGTCGGCGGAGGAACGGATCATTTCGGAACGAGACCATGCAGGTCACGGTGTCTTGTGTCTGTGCCCTCAGTCGTGGTCAGGCGAGCGACAGTGGCTCCTTAAGAATGGTGAACCACATCCCGAACTGCGAACCTGAGGTGATTCTGGTGCTCTGAAGCTCGGTCGAAGGAACAGGATCTCCCCATTTCTAGCTTCATGTAGTTGGGGAAAGTTTGGTGACAGGAGAATAATGTAAATGTGTGCCGATTTTATTTCTGTGCACCTGCATGTCACGTTGTCGCGTGTCTATTTTAAAGTCAAGCTTATAGTGTGCACTCCTTTTCTTTTGTTTACATACTCAGGATAGTCTTTCGGCCCTACCGAAGTGCTACTTACTATGCTTGATGAAGTTAGGCTGTAGCTGTGCAGCTCGTGACGCTGGATATGGCGGCTAAAGCGCTGAAAGAACACGATGCAGTTGAGGCATGTTTTATCAGGATTTGCCATCCCTTAGCGAAGCCTCATTAGAAGTTCCACCTGTGTTTCTGACTCCACATAACTAGGAAGAAGATCATGCTTACAGACAAAGCAAGGTCACCGCTTCTTTGAGAGTGTTATCGATTATTTTTATATAAACTTGACGTTGCTTAGATAGTATTCAGGCGCCATTAATTAAATAGGGAGAAGAATTAAGCCCTGGCAGCAGAAAATAAAGGTATTCTTACGAAACCAAACACTACTGGTTATGTTGTGCTCCCTGTACTTTTCAAGCTCAATGCCTTTGTAACTACCCGAGTCACTGAATGTGCACCGTTCTGGTTAAGGTGCCGTACGTGACTAAAATATTCGTCACGAAGCTAGTTAAGGCGTTGTTTCCTACCCACTTGATGGAAACTGTCGAGCATAATTTTTATCGCCAGCGCTCCCCCACTGCTGACCCTGTAGTTCACAATATTGTGTTGTTTTCTATGAGATGCTCCTGCTTGTTGGCAATATATTGTAACAAAGCGTACGTCGGAACGGAGCGGTGGCTCCGCCGCCTCAAAGAACTTGACCAGCAGGTGTCGATGGGTAGCATGAATTAACTTGATTTATTTAAAATCGGTGTAAAACATCATTTAGACTGAACAAACTGACACAAAAGGTCTAAGAGAAAAATGATAATGCAGTAAGACATACCAAGGGGCGCGCAACATTTTCCGAGCAGAGGTCCCGAGCAGCAGGACCGCAGCCGTTCCTCTCCCTTCTTCGCGCCAAAACCCCCTCTTAAATACGTTTGCCCAGGATCCTGGGGACACTCTTAGTAACCAATCGGAAATGCTGTTGTCGAATCCAATGAGAACGATTTCTTTAAAACGAAAGCAGCCACTAGCACGCCGGTGCCCACGAGGTTGTTTACTCGAGAGCACCGCGTAAATTCCACGAAGACGCGCGCATTCCACTTGGCACACAGATAGGAGCACACAAAACGACATCCGGAAAACGGGGAACGCAAACCTCCCAGTCGGTGCACCACGCGACCCGCCGTCCGCGCTCTCAGCCCTCGCGGCTCGTCTCCGGCGCATCTGGTCCGCCGGGCAGTGTGCTGCCCGAAGCAATCACTTCGCGCGACTCTCCTGGAAACGACAGGGGGTCCACGCGACCGACGCGGTCTTGGAAGACATTGTCCCCGTTGCAGCCTGCTAACTGTTCGTCTCACTGCGTTTTACTCTAACTTAACTTTCGAACAAAGCCGGGGAGGGGGCCGCACAACGCCTGCTTACAAAGAGCCAGAGAGAAAACGGCTCTGCCAAATGTCGGGGTGTGAGCCCCTCTAATGGCTCCCCGCACAGAAGCGAGCACAAAGACAGCAACAGTCGCACAGCGGGGAGAAGAACACATTCAGCTTATTGGAAAAACTGGCGCACGAAACCTGCGAAGCTCGCTACGCGACAATATAGTATGCTTAGCTAATACCAATGTAGCACCGGATATCAATGATTAAGCGCATAGTGCAATTGCCACCGACGCGTTCGGAATCTCCTGTGGGATTGAGCTCGTCTTGCCTAGCCTGCTTGCGACTTTTGCTCAATGACCTCCGGTGCGGGTGAATGTTTAGATAGCCAATGAGAAATCTCCTATCTAGAAGAAGTGTACATATCTTTAGATATGTCAAAAAGTTTACCATACTGCTACATACCTACTTCTACATCCTTTAATTCATGCGACCTGATTTGGTAGCCCTTGTGAACGCTTTTTAGGAACGGCTGCGGAGCCAAGAGAAGCAGTTAATGGAAACACAAGGAATATTAAAGCAGCAATGGTGTAAAACAACTGCTTGTTTACGCAAATCACTGTACGGAATCTATCAAGCAATATAACGTAGAAAAAGGCCTAAAAGACGTTCGTTCCCTCTTTTCTTTTGTGTCCTCAGCTAAGGCTGTTGGATTTCTGGCAGGAAGATGTCACACGCTGTAGGCTTTGACGCAGGTAAACGTTTATTTTAGTTCATAAAACTACTTCACTAGCGTTCTGGGATTGACAACCAGTTCAAAAAGGTTTCCATCATGCACCATATCCCGCTGAGTTTCAGCCCCATCTGTTCAAGTCGTTCCGATCCCTGCGTCCCGATCCAGGCCTCTCCTGGATCCGTAGATTTAGCCTACGCACTTCGACATCTGGCACACACGCAGCGGTCGTCACGTTTATGATCTTGTTGACCAGTTTGATAGGAGGCTTGTTACTGCGGTAGGGCACTTGCAGGCTGTCCTTGACCTCGACACAACGAACGTCACCACGAGGGCTGCACCGACTCCCCGGGCACTTGCACCTGACCCTTCGTAAGATTGGCGGGATCCTATCCGGGCCAAAGTTTTTGACCTTCGTGAAGGTGCACGTTTCCCTCTAGCCTACAGGAATAGAATGCGGCTGCGGTTCACAGATTCCAGTGTCACCTTTGCACAGTGCGGCTCCAGAGTTGGCAATGAGTGTCAAAGCCGCACAGCAAGCTGCGTTTAGCTGTAGGAAACTTCTTGGCGATGCTCTATGCATTTCTCCTGGAGCGAGTTCATGGGATCGGTGTCGCAAGACACCCCGTTCATTCTTACGGAGGTTTTCTTCTGGTATTGTTCTTTTCTGTCTAGTTCTGATGACATCCTTGTTCTCTGACTTAGGAACGCTTCTCGAATTAGCCTGCCAGCAGAAATAGCGACGCACGTTCCATCATTTGAAAGAGGACCTAAACCACGCCGCGCAACTTCTTCAACGCTCCTGTGGATATGATAAGTGGTGCGATGTGAAGTGGTGGAGGGAATACTGACCAGCGACAAAGCTATTAAACAGTGGTAGGGGCATAATGCCAGCTTGAGTTTGTGCAGTTGACAGCAAAGCACGTCGTTTTATACTAGAGCCGAAGGTCGAACAGAGAAGCACGAGAAGGTACAGCGTCTCCCCAAAACCAGTTGTCTACGTTGTATCATCTCTCTTGTGGTCACATGCGGGAGCGAAATTGAAAGAGTAAGTGAAAGGGTAAGAGTGGGTGACCAGCTTTACTACTTTTTTTCTTGCCGAAGATCATAACCTCGAGATCCATAACGCCGACATTACAGAACCGATTCTGCCATTCTGTCGCGAACAACATCGATAGTGGCACATAGCGAGGGTATCCCAGCCGTTAACCGCATTAGCCTAACGACGGCGAAACTCTGTTAGCATTCATCCATCGCCTTCTCGGAAGGGAACCCGACTGCACTGCAGTGAGCAGTTGTAAGGCCGCCTTCAAAAGCCGCTTTACTGTGGCGAAAAACACTTATTCTGAACAACACTCGTAACTCTGTCATAATTTGATATATCCGGTGTTTCAGAAAAGGCCGCCACCAAATTTGAAAAACAGGTTTCTTTAGATAACGAGGCACTTTTTGAAGCATAGCAATACTAGCGTTGGCGGATGTCAGAGGGCAGGTGAATCATGATAGCTATAGAGTAAATTGAATAACTATGTTATAAAACTAAACTATTTTACCTATTACTGATAGGCGGCTAATTATAATCACATATTTTCTAGCCACACGTTAGTGTCCGAAGGGTGCCCGAGTAAAAGTGTCTAGGAATAATTTTTACCTTTAACTTATCGTGCTCCAAACATATTGACTTAATTTGTAGCCCTAAAATTAATTAATTAATTAATTAATTAATTAATAGCCCTAAAAAATTAGGGTATCTGAGACGAACATTAGCTCAGGCTCCGAAAGAAACCAGGTTACTAATGTATAAATCCCTAATCCATTATATCCTTGACTATGCTTGTTTTGTGTGGAATCCTTACAAGGTAACAAAGATTAAGAAAACTGAGGCCATACAAAGAAAATCAGTTTGCTTCATATGTAATAAATATCGCAGTGATTTTTCGCCCTCCTTTGCCCTGAAATCATTACAGGTAAATACCCTCGCCACTCGCCGGCAACTAGAATCGTTAAAATTTCAGCACTGTGTCGTTAATTCGCACTACCAATACTCAAGCGGCAGGTACATCACGAGTGCCATACCATCGTCAACAAGAAGTTAACGTAATCCTAATTTTTCACCTTACTTTGCTCGTAATAATGTGTTTAAATACAGTTTCTTTCCGCGCACCATCGAAGACTGGAATACATTGCCCGGTACAGTGCGTTCTCTCCCTATAGACAGATTTATACAGGCCATAAATTATTCTTAATCTCCTTGTTTACTGTACCAACCCTCGTAATTTGTGTAATGATCAGTATGTATTCAACTTTGATGGTTTAGATTTTTTCTACAGAGTCTTTAGTTTTTTGAACGTATAATTCCACTCCAGCGACAGCCCCTTTAGAGGCTGCGGTATGTACTATAAATGAAAAAATAGTCGTATGCGCTTTTAGATTTGCGAAAACGCAATAATCCTCGCCGCTGTGGTTCAGCTAATTTGCTCTACTTCTCACGCCATTAATAAACCACCCAAATGCGGGGAGTGCAAAGCAACTTTCATTGGGGCACTCCGATGGTTCCGCGCCTCGCCACTTCACTGCTCAAGCGCTCGTGGGGCAGGTAATGCGGCGTGAGACGTGCTCCAGGCAGTGACGCGCTTTGACTGACGTCACTGTCCGCTCTCCGCATGCGCACGCTTTTCTAATGGCGTTAGAAATGTCCCTAATTTGCCGGCCCACTGCGGCCAATGTAAACGCGCTTTCGAAGGCCAAAAAATTGATTTGGCTTTAGGTTAGGTTAGATTAGGTTAGATTAGGTTAGGCTTGCTACAAATATAGTTGCAACTAGGAAATCAGGAACCCTTGCAGGCTCTTCCATTACTTCCTTGTGACACGAGACGAATGTGTCAGCGGAACGGTCAGGCGCAGTCTGCGCCTGACCGGCATCCCAGCTATGCCTTGTGACCAAGGTGCCTTGAAGCGGTAGCGAAGCGTTACCGCTAAAGTCGGTATCCCGTCGTAATTGACGCTCATGATTAAAGTAATTAAGGTCTCTGGTCTATGGAGTTTTGACTTCCAAAAGCGACTCAGGCTTTGAGGGATGCCGTAGTGGAAGGCTCCGGAAATTTCGACCACCTGGGTTCTTCAACGTGCACTGACATCGCACATTACACGAGCCTCTTGAATTTCGCCTCCATCGAAACTCGACCGCCCCTCCCGGATGCGAAACCGCGTATTTCCGGGTGAGCAGCCGAGCACCTTAACCACTGAGCCGCCGCGACGGCTCAAGCACCGCTGTGGACGAAGGAAAACTAGAGGGGGGTTAAACGTTACCGCCACTAAAATTAATTTCCTCTGTCCGAGTATATCTCAGCAAACTGGAAAGGAAGCTGTGGCGTACCCTTCACGAAAGAAAACGTTGTCGCGTCCTGTGTTGTTTGCACCGGAATGTATGCGCAAAAAACGCCGTGGATGTTGTTGTGACCGACATCATCTTGAGAGCATTGTCATCCACAACGCCATGTAAAGCAGTGGTGGTGGGCAATCGTTTGCAATTTCAAGAGTACTGTGGAGACCAAGGACACGGAATTTTAACGGTGCGCATACACTACAACAAACATGAGGTCTTCTAAAGGACAAAAAGATGGATAGCTATTTCTAAAAGCAGTCTCATCCTGAATGATTCACAAGTACGTTGCGTCTTTCAAAACATGACCCATTATAATCAACAAATTTTGTGTGCTTCAGGTTTATACGTAAAGAAAGCATAAATTATCAGTAATTAGTGGTAAAGCGGTAATAGGAGTGCAGAAGGGAATGCTGCTGCGAAGATAAAAACAGTTAACGGAAGGTGAATGATAGAACCGCTGAGCAGAAATGCAAGTCGCTGTTCATTTCTAACAGGTGCGTTGCCGTGTTATCAAGTTGTGCTAGACTATGCGAAGAAGCTGGTCTTCGCGTGGTCTGCAGATGCAATGGAGACACCTGCGTAGCCAAGCGATTGGCCAAAGCGACTAATGGCAGACGACGTATGGCGGCGAGGTAGAGCCTCTCAGCTCGCACAGGCGTGTGACGTCCCAGAGCGACACCTGAAAATGCTTACCTGCGCTACTTAATCCAACGCACTCCATCTCACCCTGTTCCTTTCTCCTTTGACTGAGTGTAACGCCTATCTATTACGAGCTAACCGCTGCGAGCATGACACGGAATACTGAATTTTTGGTTAATACCGAACCTTGAAAATTTAATTGGGGTGCTTTTATAGTATTTTTTTGGTCAGACCAATTAGCCGAACCACAGCATATAACTGCTCCACTTGCCGGAATAGGAACAGTCAGTGTGCTTATTACGCAGAACTCGACAACAACTGCACTCCTGTAACTTGTTCATTTTTAATGTTAAGTACTAAACCGAGTATTTCTTTTTTTCGTAGATTTCAGGATACACTCAGAGAATAAAAAGACAGACCATAATAAAGAAGACAGATTTGCTTCCATGCGTGAAGTATCGCACCGTTGAGTCTATGTCCAATTGAGCGACAAAATTCTTGAAGGAAAGTCTTGTCTGGTGCACTGAATTTCATGTCCAACATGCTCGGACAAAAATTTTGAAAACTGAAAAATTGCGAGGTACTGTTATGAAAGCGTGGAAGGTAATGGTCCATTCTTTTGATACGTAGCAAAATCTTTTAGCATCCTTCAAATGACCGCATCGAAAAGTTAACAATGGCATAGAAAACCACAGGGGAGCACTTTTGACGATAGCAAGAACAATAATAGCCAAAAAAATGCGGCTGCCTTCGTGTGATCTGAATGCGGATGTATTCATTGTTATGCTGACCTCTTATATTATATTAAAAATGGCAGTGGCTTAGTTTGGCTATGCCAGGATATATGTAGCGAAAGCAAGTGTGAAACTACCCGGTTGGCCTTGTTCACATATTCCACAACGTATGAAGCACAGGCATAAACGTCCAGTATGACCAGTAGGTCCATGTTTGATTTCAGCACCGAGGCTATCCAAAGATTGAAGGGGTCGCGTCACTCTTACGCCTACTCTCTAGGCTAACAGTGCGCTGTTCTTCGGTTTCTTGAGCCCGCCGCTGAAGTCTCTTCGTCGCATTCCATCGTTCATCACGGGCCGCGTTCAGTGAAGCAGGACTCAGGTCTCTCCTCCGGCTGCTGTAGCTGCTGCTAGCGGTCGAGACACCGGACGATAAACGTGCCTGTCTCGCAGCGGCATATTCACGGCGGCGTTTAGCCAGTCTTTCGCCGCGCTGTTCGTCTGTTTCCTGGGCGATTCGTTTCCTCTTCATATCGTTCCGCTGTCGATTCCAGGCCTCCTCCAGCTTATCAGAATTGTCGCAGTCCATACTGTCGCCTCAACTGTGGCTGCGGCGCACGCCAGCTCTCCTTTTCAATCCTGTGACATCTTATCACGCATGCGACGCAGCTGTGGAAGAGAGCGGAGGCGAGCGCAATGACGAGGAACGCGGTGTCACGTCGTACCAAAGGGCGGCAGCGGCGAGCGGCGCGGTGTGACGTCATGCCAGAAGGCGCGGCGACCGCGCGAAGCACAGTAACCTAGCTTTGCGAGGCGCGCGTTGTGACGTCACGTGCCTCGATGGAGCACCGCCACTGCCAAATCGCGAGTTTGCGGCGAATAAAGCTTTCGCTTTGGAAATGGTGTTCACAAACAGTTTCCCGCTGCAAAATACTTCGGTCCAGAATTGTTCGGTAAGTGTCGCTTGTATTGTATTCTTGCTTTAGTAGTGCCCGTCACCAAGCTACACGTACACCCCTGTAACACGGCCAGCTTCAATGGCCATCGTCTCTAAGGCCTTCGAAATTCTCAATCGCCATCGAACTCGAGGAGTTGTGTCGCTGCTACACGGCAAATCTCAATGGCCATTGAAATGGTTCTCGTGTCTTACGCTAAGCCTGTGTGGCGCCACAATCGCCACTTTGGATTTTGCAATAATAACAAAAATACTTGATAAATGCGTACTAAATGCTGAAATACACGCATACGCGCACGTCGTTTAGAACCATTTTAATTGCACGTACACGATGGAGAGATGCAGACACTGCTCCAGCCACTGTAATACATGACGAGCCAAAACCAAGCCTGTCCAACTGCGTCGGAGCGCTGCTTCGTCAGGTTTAACACCTGAAAAGTCGCCTTGAGATCTGGAAAACACAAGCTATTTGTCTCTTGAAAATTTATGCGAGGGTAAGAATGGGCAAATCGAAGGCGAATTCAACAGTTTAGAACACGATATTGCTTTCAGGGATTAGCGACGAAGCTGTTATCGCTGTGAAGCGGGCGGGCAGGGCGCCGCCATATTGTCAACGCTACGTACGCAACCAACGCAAAGACCGCAACGCAAATTTAATGCACTTAATGCGCTTAAAACCAGACTGATACAATATTATAACTATTGTACAGACTGCTTGCATTAAGGTTTAGGCGAATAATATTTGTTCATGCTTTTGTACCATGAATGTATCGTGTACGAAAGTGCGCTTGGCGCCGCTCGAAGCAAAGCTAGCAACCTTGGGCAGTGCTCGAAGGCCCTCGAAATCTCGTTGGAGTTACGCGCTGCTCCGTTGACTCAATAGACTATTGACTCGATGGCCATTGAAACTGCCCGTGTAGGAGCGCGCGATCGCCTTTGAGTCGATAGGCTATCGGCTCGAGGGCGTTTGAAATGCCCGTGTGACAGGCGTATTAGCCGACAAGCAAAGGAACTTCAGTCACACACCAAAAAGCAAAACCGCTTCAAGTACTCTTCACGTGGAGGTAAGCCGCGACATCGGTTTATCACGACGGACCCAGAAAGACAATTTCGGTTTTGCTTACTTACTTTCTTATTTATTCACGAAATGCTTACTAGAAATTAAAATGATGAGCACTTCTTTTTATATGTGAAAAGGCACCTCCTTGCGGAACCACACTTCTTTCTGAACCATTAAATCCACGCCAAGTACTCGCGAGCCGCGCTGTTAAGAAGTGAAAGCGGATCAAGGCAAACAGTTCAAAGGAAACACAAAGAAGCAGACTGGAGCAGAAATGGTTTTGGATTGATTTGTTGTTTAGGTCCCCATTTCAACTAACCTATGAAAGATTATGACGAAGAAAAGGGCCTTCAAAACATATAGTCACCATTATGGTTCTCATGTCTTCTCAATTAAGGTTGCGTTTGTGGTACGGGCGATCTCCAGCACTCAGGATTTTGATGGTGGCAAACATTTATTTTAATTCAGACAACAGTTCTTCACCGCACACAGCCTCTGACAAGCATTTGACAAGATTTCTTGAAGCACCACATCAAGCTGCGTTCCAGCGCAAACTGTCCAAGTCGTTATGATTCTTCCCTGGCACGAGGAATTGGGTCCTGAACCCTCCCGTAGGCGTAGGCTTTGCCACCTCCATGCTGCGACTGACTGCACACACGCAAGAGGTCGTGACATCTATGGTCTTGTTGACCAGATCTTTCGAAGACTTGCTGCTGCTGTAGGACAATTGCAGGCTGTCCTTGACCTCTACGCAACGAAAGTCATCGCGAGACCTGCATCGACTCCCCGGACACTTGCAACTGACGCTTGGTATGGCTGGCGGGATCCTATGGGATTCAATGTCTACGACCTTTGTGAAGGCGCACGTTGCCCTTCTGCCAACACCAAAAGACTGCGGCTGTGGGGGCGCAGATTGCAGTGCCACCTTTGTGCAGTGCAGCTGCCGAGTTGGTCACGAGTGTCAAAGCGACGCAGAAAAATGCTCTTAACTGTAGAAGAGTTCTTGCCGACGGCCAATGCATTATGGGAGTGGCTTGATGTGATCCCTTTCGGAAGGCGCCCCGTCCGTTCTTATGAAGACTTTCTTCTGGTATTACGTTCAAGGTACATGGCAACTAGCGGCAAAAACCAGGACAGAAAACAGACGCACACTACGAATGCTAGACGTCAACTGGTTTTATTCCAGACAAACACATTTGATATATGGGCAAAACGTGTACAACGGATCCCACCTTAAAGCGCATATGCAACGGCGCCTAACGGTTCAAGAACTGTAATTGGTCGGATAGCAAGGATCAGGATCGCTTGCTTATGCACGACTGTCGCTCCATATAAATGGGGAAGGCTTGCAGTATTTTACGTTCATTCTGGTCTGAACTTGAAAAAAAGGACCCGTGTCTCATTATATATCGGGGCACATTTATCCTCACCGCGTTTGCAATGTGCCGCCAACTGTCCCAAACCTGATAGTGCCTCTACAGCCAGCGTGTGCTCAATACACCGAACACTGATGCAACGGCCAGTTTCGCCGATGTGGCAACTCCCGCATGACAATGGAATTCTGCACAGAGCATTGGTCTTGCAAGCGAGATACGACATTTGATGCTGTATTGGGAAATGCTTTTTTTCTTATTTGAGGCAGCACTCACAGCCTTGCACAGTTTGCCGAATTTATCTGGGGCAGTAAGCACAACTCGGACCTTGCCTTTCTGCGCCACCTTCATTAGGCTTTGTATCAGCTGGTGGGTATGGGGCAGTGCCATGCATGTAGCCCTCTCATGAGCTTGTAGCTCAGTCGTCTTTGCCTGTTTCCCAGCGTTTGTCATTTTTAACAGTTTTTCAGCAACGGATGTCACGAGCACGCTAGCGAAGCCTTCCTTCGTCATGCGCTGTGTCTGCGGGTGCACACTTTCAATCACCTAGTGTGAGCAGGACTTGTCTAGGGCAGCACGAATGCATGTCTTGGCGTTACCTCTTTTTACTAATTTAAAATGGGCCGAACTGAAATTCAAGACTTCTTTTATAGACCGTCGCTGGTAGATATCGCAAACTCGTTCGTCACCCAGTAAAAACCGAACGCCCCGATCGGCTGACGGGAGATCCCATTGCCGCCCCTAGCAACACGCGAAGCCGTGTGGAAATTTTACGAGCGCGTAACCTTGTAGAATTCGTTGACCTCACCGGTTTAGGCCGAGGAAAGCAGACGCTTCTATTTCGGTGGAAAGGGAGGTATGCATACCGAGAGAGAGCGTTCCGCTGTGGGGGGTGCCGTGCCCCGCCACGCGTAGTACGTGCAGGCTGAGTTTCGTTCAGCGTCGCTGTTGTTTTTCATGGCCACCTAAAGTCAAGCTGTTAAGATATGCAGACGAGGCGCAGTGCTTGAAAACCTCGAATTTTCGTGACCACCAGACGTGTAAGATTTGAATCAGACGCAGAGGGTAATTGTGTTTCTAGCGCATAATGAAACAGAGCATTATTCGCGCAGCGAGCATTATTCATCCTGCAGGTATGAAGTGTAAGAGCTGAGCGCGAGTTAGCTCGAGTGGCATACACAACGTTAAAATTTTAGAAATCGCAAGAAACTCTTGTTAAATTCACTCTTTCCCATGGTACAATAACTATGCTCCATGTTCTGTAGAAAATTCAAAGCTTTAACCTCAGAAAGTTGAAGCTGGCCGTGTAATACACCTCTGATAGTTGATTTGTAAGTAATTTTGGCGTGTCAGGGCATGACGGGGAAAGAGAATAATGCATGAAGTTGTTCTCACTGTCCGTTTAACGTGGACAACGATGTCACTACAGGGGCGATTTCGGCTTCCTCCTCCAAGATGCGGCCCTGAAATAAAATCAGCGAACGCTTTCAGATGTGTAACTCCTTAGCCTCGAGCCGCCGATTTAAGTCGTCAGTTACCTAGAGGTATTGTGACTAGAAAGCAGCTGAATTTTCTCAACCCGCGGCTGTGAACAGACTGCCAGTGTCTGCATTAACCGACCTACCAACCAGAACACTGCTTTAATCTACACTACCCTCGATCTCACCATAGAGAAGTGTGGTTGAAATAGTCGAAGTGCGCAGTTTAATCCTCACCGCCATAATGACATGCGGCATCGGTAAATTACAAAAGTCGCGCCTATTCAGACGAATCCTTGACACTTGCTTCCCTTGTGGGGACGCACTCATTATGCGAATAATTCGTAAAAACGATTTACTTCTTTCGTAGAGGGCACTGAAGAGATAAGCTGTGCGCCAGCGGATAATGAAAGATCATAACTCGATCCGCTCTTTAAGTTATTGGTAAGTATGGAAATCACAGGGCAGCGATCGTGGCAGATTTCAAAAAAAAAGATATCCCACTGGGTTCTCAGGACAGGGGGTGTTCTCGCTGCATGTTCTGAAAGGCAAAATATTTCAGAACTTACCGGTCAGTTAGAGTCACGCCTCGAAGCCTCAATATCAAGTTCGTCGCGCCTCAGGCGTTTAAAATCTACCACAAGAGTTTCTCGACTGCATCCTAAAAACTTCTCGTTGTTGAACTAGCTGCCATGTATTATGCTGCGTTTTCGGTTGACCCCTAAAATTGTGCAGAAATTTGGTTCAAATGAAAACACACTACGCATAGAGGACGTTTAAAAGCGCTTATCCTATGATCTCGCTTAAAGGGAGTTTACATTAAGCATCAGAATATCTTACTCAATTATTCATGCTTCTTCCGCATCATCGAGGATTTGGTCGCCCTGACCAGAATCCCAATAGGAGGCAAGACAATAGTGCACTGAAAAGGGTTTCCGTGTCGCCTTATATTCTCAGACATTTGTCGCCCTAATGTCCGCTCCAAAAATAGCGATGCCGCAACAGCCACCCTCAGTTATTCCCTACCTCTTCATGTCGCATATTCGGAAGCGATGCTACATGTACCAGCTCTCGCTCTTCCTGGCTGCAAAGACCGGTAGGTCATCCTAAGTATGAAAATCAGTTATGCCAATTTTTCTTTACGTGGGAAGCTATTGCGAAGTAACTGTCACACTCCCATATGCACACGTCCTCCATGCACTCCTTCCCAGAAGGGATGAAGGAGGGCGTGAAAAAAAAAAGGCAAGCAAACGATGAAGTGGAGGGCTACAGATTGACTGCCACCACCTGGGGTTATCTCACTCGCGCTGATATCACCCACAGCAAAAGGGTCTTTTGTATTTCGCCTCCTTCGGAACGCGGCCGCAGCGACGTAGATTCAATACCACTTTCTCTAGCTCCGCAGCCGGATGCCGTGACCACATGATTGCCTGCGGGTTATCGTCGGCTGTATACCGTCGTCGTAACGTCGGTCACGTCCACTCTCCGACAAAAGCCTCGAGGACTGATCGTAAATGTGCGGTCTCTAGCGTGAACAGTGGCCACGCTCTCATCGATAATCTACTACTCCAATCACTCCTCCTCACTCTACTGCCCACATCTAAGCTGAAGAAACGTTTTCGATTAAAATTTGTTTTTGAGCTAGTTGGTCCGTGCTTGAGTCATTGCTCGGACTTTTGCGGTAGGGCAGGGAGTGACCGCGGATCCCGATCACGCGGGGGAAATAACGAGAATAGGAATGGGGTGGAGCACAAGTGGCCGGTTCTCTCTGATCATGAACGGCAGTTTGCCAATACGCTTCAAGTATATAACGTTGTATCTCCAATACTCATCTATGGAGCAGGAACGTGGAGGCTAATGATAAGGGTTCAGCTCAAGTTGACGAAAACTCAGCGAGCTATGGAAAGGAAAATGATAGATGTAACGTTAGGAGACTGGATGGTAGCAGAGTCGATCAGGGAACAAACGCGAGTTAATGACACCCGAGTCAAAATCAAGAGCAAGAAATGGGCTTGGGCAGAGTATGCAATACGAAGGCAAGGTAACCGCTGGTCTTTAAGGGTAACGGACTGGATTCTAAGAGAAGGCAAGCGTAGCAGGAGGCAGCCGACAGTTAGGTGGGCGGATGAGGTTAGGAAGTTTGCGGGGATACTGTGGCTGTAGGTGGCACAGGGCAGGGGCAATAGGAAAGACATGGGAGAGACCTTTGTTGTTGCAGGTGCCCAATGGACCAGCCGTGCATTCGGCAGATTCAGGCTGATGATGATGATGATGAAAAAGAATTGAAAGCGTTCGTGACGAACACTGATAAGAAGAGCTCGGCTGCACTCGTGCCAGCGATAAGGCGAGCATCAAAACTGCAGCATGGGACCTCCAAACGCTGGCGGCCTGCAATGGCTCCGTTAGCTTCGTTTTATTTTCGGGCCCCTGCACAAGCTACCCTTATTTCGCAAGATATTCAGCTTTCATTACATACGGAACCTCGTAAATGAGCATCAGTATTTCCGGACGGTCTGTTTGTTAGATCCTTGTTAATTTTAAATACAAGCTCGCCCTCAGTGTCATCAGCACGCGAGCACCAGCCGTGTGTTCAGCAGAAAGGGTAAAAGAAGAACCACTTCTCTTGGGCTCAGTGTGCTAAAATATAACAGCGCATAGAAGAAGAAAACAAAGACGGCCTCTTGAGACTGCTGTTTTGGGGCAAACCATGGAACAGGGGAGCGGTGCTACTTCCAAGTCTAAACTGCTAGACACCACCGTTGTTCCTTTCGATGCTGTGACGTATGCATCGGAGAGACAGACTGAATGGTATGTGAGCGCCTATGCCTGGGTATTGGTTTGCTAGAGTTATGAATGTAAATGCGGCTGGGTTGTACTCACGAGCCCCACCACCATACATTCAACCCTGACAACGGCAGAAATCTGGAAGACGAGCTACGTTATGTCGGGAATTTGCAACCGTTTACCGTTGTTGGTTAAGCGTCTTCTGCGGATGTCAAGATAGGCGCCGCTACCAGACTGTACGTGTCAGTGATTTGCCGTTTCCTTCCTGTCCTGGTTTATCTGTCCTGCCGAATGATGTGACGCTCGAATAAAATTAGAAAAAAAATAATGGCATCCTTAGAAAATACGGCCCCAGTAACCACATCTAGCACCAGGTCTGTAGGTAATTATTCCATCACAACTCCACCTCCCATTTTAAAGCTTTCCCACACTGTCTTTCCCCACATGCTCGCTTGCCTATGTGGGCAAGGTTGCCTCACGCACCTTTCTACCCATGCAGCGATCGTGGTTCTCTTTTTAACTCTCAATGCCTGCCGAGAACTGCCAACATTGCGGTTTTCTCTGAGCCCGTGTCCGAAATCAAGATACCCTAACCCTTGCGCAGGGAGATCTCGGCAGAGGTAATGCTTGTGGTCTCTGCGGTCACCGTGTGTGCAGTATTCGCGGTGCTCTACGTGCCTAGAACTCGGGGGCCATTGATGGAATCCCCAGAACAACGCGAGAGTCGTCCGAGAAGCTTCTACGACGCGGACGGCTCGACAGCATACAAATACGAGATCGTTCCGGATATCATCCATATTGTCAGGTAGGCACGCCACCTATGTCACACTTTGTGGGGCTCTAAAACATTCACCCAATATTTCGCGAAATACTCGGAGTTTTTCTTTGATGCCAAGAAAGTGTAGCGAAATGTTTTGGTTGAAAGTGTCTGATCGGGCACTGAAACAGACGTAGCCTGGACTTGAACGGGCCATGGCATAGTTGTTCGGCACATTGCAGTTTTGCATTCCTGCAAATAATACAAGAGCTGGTCGTTGTAGTTCTGAAGTTTCAGTGCCTTGGACGCGTTGCGCTTTAAACAAACTCTATCGTATTTGGGAGCACGAAGTTCCTCCTCCCTATAGTGACCGCCAATCTTAAATTCATGTGAAAAATCACAAGGTCAAACATTCCGCCGCGTGGTCTGCAATGTAGACGACGAAGTCAGCGGTCATCACTCCTGTCTCTTTGTCGCTGCAACTGAAGTAGAGTCAGTACTTCATAAATTGCTCACTGACGAGCAACATGGTACTGAGCAATACTGATAATAATAACACTTGCTTTCGTAAGTAAATTTGATGGTATTGAATTCTTATGGTGCAAGGGCAGCTTTGTCCAATGCACACCATTGCATAAGGTATTTTGTCTATGTAAGACGAGGTCAGAGACCCATCTCCAAAACAGTTTACCCAAGATAAGCCGAGCATCAGAGCAGAGGAACGCTCGTACCTGGCGACACTGGGGATCGAACCACGCACCTCCCCGTTGCGAGATGAATGCTGGCACCACTAGGCGACCGCTGCGGTTTGTCGGTAAATTTAGGTACCCTTGACGATAACGAGACAATCCGATAACAGCGGTATATACGAGTCTTGATCTTTATTAAGTCACGTAGTCGTCGAAGAAGCGATACTTAGCAGTATCTCTTTGCTAACCACTTTGCACACCGGGAGGTCTCACTGGTTATTTCACTGCACATGAAGAGTGAAAACTTCTGAGGCACCCCTGTGTCGCAGATATGTGTGGAACATAAGGAAACTTCAGGAAACATTATAGAGCAAGTGTCAAGCTTCCGATGCAAATTATAGTCCAGATAAAAAGAACGATGGATAACTGCAGTGAGCCTCTCCAAGCCAAATTAATGTTGTCATCCCCTCTGGCAGTGCGGTCGAGCCCATAGAGCGCTATGGTGAGTATAATGAGACTTGTTACTAATCTCAAGGCTTCTTTAAGTCCATTTTTTGTTGCCATCCTTCCTAAAAGGATGGGTTCGCCTTTTATTTTGTAGTCCTGATTGTATTTACTGGTTTTCTTCCTTACTCTAACAACGACTAATGCCGAGCATTCCAGTGCGCCGCACAGTGACTAGCGTAATATTGGGTCATTAATATCCGTGGCATTGGAACAATGGGACCCAATGGCAGTGAATTTTGCAATAGGGATACTGCCAGACGAAAGGAATGCACGTTTCATTACACATACGGCCAGACGAGTATCCGCACACATACACGTGCACAGACAGACACACGCACTCGGATGCTCACACACACACGTGTGTGTGATGATGATGAATTTTTATGGCGCAAGGGCATCTATGGCCATAGAGCGCCATGACACAAGGTATTTTTGACTTCTCAAGGTGAGGTCAAAGACCCACTTCCCCAACATTTCACCCTAAATAAGCCGAGCACCAGAGCAGGGGGAAGATTGTACCCATTGTATCACCGGTGGGTACCCGGCGGCACTGGAGATCGAGCCCTGCACCTTCTGCATGCGAGGCGGATGCTCAACCACTCGGCCACCGCTGCGGTCCTGCGTGCGTGCGTGCGTGCGTGCGTGTGCGTGTGCGTGTGCGTGTGCGTGTGCGCGCGCGCGCGCGCGCGTGCGTGCGTGTGTGTGTGTGTGTGTGTGTGTGTGTGTGTGTGTGTGTGTGTGTGTGTGTGTGTGTGTGTGTGTGTGTGTGTGTGTGTGTGTGTGTGTGTGTGTGTGTGTGTGTGTGTGTGTGTGTGTGTGTGTGTGTGTGTGTGTGTGTGTGTGTGTGTGTGTGTGTGTGTGTGTGTGTGTGTGTGTGTGTGTGTGTGTGTGTGTGTGTGTGTGTGTGTGTGTGTGTGTGTGTGTGTGTGTGTGTGTGTGTGTGTGTGTGTGTGTGTGTGTGTGTGTGTGTGTGTGTGTGTGTGTGTGTGTGTGTGTGTGTGTGTGTGTGTGTGTGTGTGTGTGTGTGTGTGTGTGTGTGTGTGTGTGTGTGTCATCACCAAAGAAGTCATCGCCACAACTTTCTGACGTAATAGCACAAACAATTCGCGTGGCAGTAGCATTTGCAACCTTAAATAACCAGTTACTATGACAATAAGGGCAGACCCCGGCAAATAACAAGACTGCTTCTAAACTGGGTCGTTTTTTTTTCCAACATAGCGAAAAATTGTTCGGGATTGTTTGAGCTTCTGCAGTTTACCTACAGGGCGGTGGTGGCGAAAAGCCTTTTTTGCCAAGACCTATGTTCCGGGGCTTTGTATATGAAGAAAAAAGAGGCGCCACGATCAACGCCTGTTTCCTAAAGAGCACTTTGACGACGTCGAGAATACCGGAAAGACGCCGTTTAGAATTTTGCTTAATTGGCTAGCGATGAGCCGAGAACCTAAATTTTACTTCGGAGCTTGCTGTTATCACCGCCATCCTCTCCTCAGTATGCGAATTAAATTTTTATGATGATTTTATGTTCGGTGTTAGGCTGGTAGGAGAACCTTCACTTCAGTTCATGGAAATCTGAACTGAGAAGAGCCGTATTATCATAATTTAATCAAGTATCCTGCCCAAAAATAAAAAAGCGAAATACTAAGCGCCGACTACCAGGTATTTCCACACCTCTCCAATGCAGCTGAACCATATCACCGCCACGTTTGCTTCTATGTAATTTTGAGAAACTATGGGGGGTAGCCGTCTTGTCCGGGTGCTTCTATTTGCGTCATCGCAAACTTCAACATATTTCATCACCATCATAATCATACCGGTCCAACCTTCATCAATATATATTGAGCAAAGTACGCTGCGGGCTAGTTGATTAATCACAATCATTCGAGAATACATACGTTAGCACACGACAGGCGAATACAAAGAGTTAACACAACTGCGCTGATATATTATTTATCATATATAACATATGATATGCGCTTATATGTTGATATTCAATGACAGGATGGCTGTGGCGCCGTGGGCCTATTTAGCGAGAATCTAATTAGAAAGGGCATGTGAAAGAATCAGAAACACTTTCCCAGACGCCTTTTCTCCTCAATGCCAGGACGAGCAGCCCTATTCTTTGGACGTTCATCTTGTTCGGATGCCCTTAAAAACGACCAGAAAAGCTGATGTAGTTGCTAAGGTTGGGTAAGGTTGGGTATTTGCTTTCCCTACTTCACAAAAAGTGACGTGCTGGACTGTCCTGTATTTGTTTCCTTCATTCATGCTGGCAGAATCTGCGGGCAGTTCGAATTCCGAGCGCTTTTCTTTTTTGAAAAAATTTTCTTTTTGTTTAACCCGTGAACTACTTGACTTGCAGCTCTTCGTAGTAAAAAAAAATTGTACATTATTCACTACTTTTGATTCTCTTATTTATTCCACATGAATGAAAAATATACCAATTCAAGAGGCCTTTAAATGCACTATGTATGGTCCATTACTAATTATTACGAGTAGGTAGTTGGATGGATTATCCTTGGTCAGCACGGCTCCTGGGCAGTATTTCCTCTTTCGACCTTCGGACGTTCCAATCGTCGGGACAATCTGTAGAATTCTTTCAATGCAAATGAAATCTTAACAGTTCCGAAAGTATCATGGAAGCTGCATAGAGGTCTGCAGGGTGTTATAATAACAATCTAAAGGATGTGTGTACCGGCAGGATAATATCACAGGCATCAGCCGGTACTTGCAAAGCATGCCGAAGAGGATAAAAGAATAGTTTGCTAAGCATGAATGGTGTGTGTCCAGTCGACAATGTATCAAACACGCAAGTCGAAACTCTTAATGCAGGCATTACCACAAATAGCAAACGGCAACTAGCTGACAAAGCAGCCACGATTTTAATCTTTTTTTCTTTTAGTCATTGCGTCTTCTTACTAAAAGATCCAGCAAGGGAAAGAAATTTTTTTTTCCGGAGGCACACCAACTTAGTTCGGCTTTCTAAAAGCCCGCTCAAATTGTAAAAGCCTTGTTTCCTCTATAAATTATGTTTAAAATTTGTGGGCATGGCCTGACTGTGACAAGAAAAAAAAGAAGGCAATGCAAATTCATCCATTATTATCCGACGACACATTTGAAGAGTAATTACTCTGTTAAACGTGTTTTGGATGCAGGTACAATCAGACTGAACTGACCTTTATGGATGTCGTGCACCTTCGGTCTATGTACCTGAACCACAGGCCTAGGACCATAATGGTACACTGTAGCCCCTGCGGCTTCACAGGGCGTTTCGTCAACTGGACAGAAGGCATCAACTTCACCTTCGTGTCCTACGATTTCCCCCGCGAGGTCTTTGGGAGGAAGATTCAAGTAAATACGAAAGTTCTGGTCTCCACTGAGCCCTGCTTGTTAAGTCAAGATATGAAATTTTCCCGCGCCTCCTAGCACCTTTCACTCGCATTAAATACTAAGAATATTTTTTTTGCTACCCTCGGGTTGCTAAAGGGAAGCGCATTTTTCAGTAGCGCAAGATGGGGTGGTACAGATGGGGCAAAAAGACTAATGTAAGAAACCGAGTGACTAATTATGCATTTAGTATGATTTCTCGAGCGAAAAACTCAGAAAATACCGCGGCATCATTAGCTCCACGCCTTAAACTTTGCGTGCCAAAAGCCTCGTACGGGAAACGTCATGCCTTAAAAGCCGCATACTATTCCCCTTCTCAATATGTTCTACCGACAATTACCCAGCCCTGGAACCAGCATTTTTTTCTTGTGTTTCGAGAAGAAACAGCAGAAGAAGGCGTAATAAAAAAAAAGTGTCAGACGGAAAGAAAACGAAACATTAACGTTGCTTAGCAAAGGGGTGTGCTAACCATATTCATGCCCAACAATTTTGAACAAAAACATTTTCGAGCGGGAGACATTTTAGGAATGGAATTCTTTTCAAATAATGTAAAATTTCTCTGTAGTGATGAATATATGTGCAGAACACTCGACGGCTGTTCTGCAGTTTTTTTTTTCTTTCTATAAACGTTTTAGCTTTCATCAAAGCGTTGCCCATTGTTTTTCTATCGCACTCTTAACTGTTCGATGTGTTCCATTGAAGCATTTGATAAGAAAGATTTGCTGCACATCAGACCGATGTACCATTACCTTTAATATTTTCATAACAGCATCTTATAATTTTCAAAATTTTTGTCCTAGAATGTGGACATGAACAGAACGGACGACACAAGACTACAAGCGCCTGTCGTTTTGTGTCGTCCCTTTTGTAATATAGTTAGCGCACCACTTTGTAAAGATGTTCAACCAACTGCCTCTCTTTAAAGCTTTGTTAACCTTGTCCGCTGGCCCCGCAGGTGAATCACTATCTTTGCACTTTCTTTTGACCAAAACCAACGAACAATGATCAAAAGTCGAAATGGTAATCGAATTAAAATGCAAAATTCTTCAAAGGCGGGCACATGATCAACGATCAGGGCATGCAGGCTGGTCTGAAAGTATCCAAAGAGGCAGTAAGCCGGAATCAAAATGTGACCACATTCAACGAAGAAAGCCGCCAGATTATTCACATGAGGTGGGAGCATTATACTGTGCAGAAAAAAAGCGGGAATGATACGACCTCAGAATAGCGCGGCGTACTGCGTATCAGGGTGATGGACGCAGTGGAACCATTAAGAGGGCGTCTGAACTCGGGGCTTTTGAAAACGGCGCAAAAGCAACGGGGCATTCCGAGCGTGGCATTTGACACGGGGCTTCAGACATTGAATGCTTCAGTGCACTGCCTTTAATCACTAAGTCGCTGCCAATAAGTGAAGACAGCTTGTAGTAGTTTCCTGGACATTTTCAGACAAAAAATACTGGAAACTTAATTACTTCTCTGTCGTAATTTACATATCGCTTGTACAGGCAAGTAAAATAGGACAAAAATGCCGAACTACAAACATACAGTGCAGGAGGCTTCCCAGAAATACTCGCTCTGCATTTTGCTACTGCAGTAATCACAGGGATTCTGGTATTCGAAGAGCGGTGCTTATGAAAAACAGCGTATCAACGACTACAGATTTGCATCCAAAAGTAATTAGAGCTCTTATTATCCGAAGACCAAATGAAAAATTTGGAGCAAGCGACCAGCCCTGTATAGAGTACCTCTCGAAACGCAGCCGTGCAGTATGACCGACAGCGGAATTGCCCCAAAGCCTTATGGTCAATATTTGGAGCCAACTTCCACCCTACAAAGTCTCGGGGAGTAACCCGTGTTTGTATGGCTACAGAGAGACCAACAAATCTGATGATGCAACTAGAAATGAGAAGCGCATTTACGTACTACTCTCGTACAAGCACTTCTTAGAAGTGGTCTATAAACCCTCGACTGAAACAGCAAGCATACAACTGTGACTGTCCTTCCCAACTTTCTGTACCCATGTGGCCTCCATAGTGGACTGCACACCTGCCCGAAGTTTGATGACGGCTTTGGCGATAACCAACCCGCGCGTCCGTCATGTGTCTGGTTGTTCGTATATTTTCATTAATGGACCTCAGAACCACTAATCGTCAATTCCGTGCGGTTGCGCGGGAATGGTTTGTTAACACTCCGGGTGGCGACCTAGGTGCTTCGGTAACTAGCCACCTATTGCAGCATGTGTACGTTCCCTGGAACTGTGGGAACGTCCTCTTTCAGCATGTGGGAGCGTTTCCCCTAATAATTGTTTCTGGGAGAGAAATATTGCGACGACCGCGAGCTGTCGTCTGCCTGTTAGTTGAAGTAAGTTGGTTGAAGTAAGTCTGAAGTTAGATGAAGTTGAAGTTAGTTGAAGTAAGGAAGTGAAGTAAGCAGACCTCCAGATGACGTTCAGAGGACGTCCGTCTAGTGCTCGCTGCTACATGCTCTCTCAGAACAGTGGACGCTCCTAAGTAGGGCGGCCTAGCTCAGTTGATAGCCTATATGCTGCTGTAATCCATTTAATTTCACTGTACCTCTATCTTTCTGTATTCCGGCCAAATAATTCAATCACTTTCTGAGTTTAATCCCACCTAATCGGGCGGTTTATTGGCGAAGCTACGAGACGAGACCCACCAAGAAGAATAAGAAGCATCAACCGGCAATATATACAAGAGCGATGCACGTGTCTACTGCCGTGTATATATAGAGGGCTGGTGAAATCTCCCCAGCTCACAGGGTCTGCATTTCGTCCTTTGATATTATAAGACTTTCATTGGGACATTTAGCAGACCCCAGAGTCACACAATATTTGAAGGGTGACGAGTTGCGCCGTACTCACACGCGATCGGACCCCGGAAGCTTGACAGAAACTATAAGTGCCCGACTGTGTTGCTCAATAGCAGGCTTTGCGGCCCGAGAGCAATTATTATACGCGATACTGGAGGGGAACATTGTAGTTTGTTCAGGGGTGCAGAAAATAGGAAAGAAAGTATAACATCAATATCCATTTCATGTTCAAGAGCAGGGGAAGGTAAACATTCATAGAAAACACAAAAAGAAGCACAGTGGAGAGGGTTCAAAATGAGCAAACTACTGAAAAATTATCATGAAATGCCTTTCCACAGTTACCAGGACTCATTACTCAATATAACTGTTGGCCGACCATCTGCAGCCATGCTATATGATGCCAACTAATGCGGTACGTTGGACGGCATGCATATTTCATACTGCTGACTGCCAAACAGTGAGCAATTTCTTACTGCCGGAACTACAAAGGACTACCTGCGGCGTCAGAGCAGTCGTCATAAGTCTTAACTGAAAACTATCCCTCATTTGCATGGCAAAAACAAATCTTATTTTGATGGGGTGGTGGACATGTGCTCTCGAAAATATCCCTTGGCCTGCGATACTATAATCCAGGAACGTGCATAGCCCACGTGAAACTTGCAGTATAAACGTTTTCATAAGCTGGTGTAGGACGGGCTGCGGCACAGGGGTTCCAATACCGCTTTCACCCAGAATGTCTGCGCAACATATTTGAACTTCTCTCGTGTGGTGGTCCTCTCGCAATGCAGGTACCCCACCACTCAACTGACGTTGCGCGCCTTCGTATCCTGATGCGGTACGGAGGCATCTACCTGGATAGAGACGTGTTCGTGGTCAGGCCTCTACGCCGATTCTTGCGCTACGAGGCAACGCTCACCTGTCCCCAAGGAGAATCGATCGGCAACATGCTCATGATCTTTCACAAAGACTCACGCTTGCTCAAGCTTTATCACGAAACCTACCGCGAGTGAGTACCCCATGCATGTTGGTGCATTTCATGTGTTTCGTGGGCACCGTATTTGCAAGTCTTTCAAGATTCGCCTAGGGCCACTTTGAACAGCTGCATCCATATCCTGTTCTGAACAGCTGCATCCATATCCTGTTCCTACTGAAATGTTTCATATGAGTCGCTCGTACAGAATTATGATAATATGAAGCGCATGAGGTATGGAAAAATATATGAAACTTTATATCTCGTCTGTAAGAAGTCCATAAGTGGTCCACATGATATCCATATGACTTTCTTAAAGTGTACATAACCTCATATGGAATCCGTAAGTTTCCTTAGGTGCTTTCTGTATAGCCAATATCGACTCCATATGTTCTATATTGACTCAATAAAATCTACATGGAAAGCTATAAAATTATGGCACTCGTCATATGAAAATCTTCAGCAGGGCTATTATTAAGAAAAACTTTGTTTGGAATATTGTGCTTTGTTGATGATCGTCTGTCCTAAAACGGCGCTTTTATTCCTCCGAGAACTGTATTTCGAAAGCAAACGTTATTTTCCAGCCCTCTTGATTGATAGCTGCGACGTAAGTAATGAGCAAAACTTCGTTTTCACTGACTTTAAGTGAATGGCATTGCAGCGTAGTTTCACAGATGTGCGTCACCAAAATAAAACATTGATGACATCGGACTGTGTGAGCATGCATTGCATTTTCAAGCAATTCTATATCATAACTGCTCTGCTTTCAGTGAAAGTAACACCTAACAAGAACGGGCCGATCAGTAGATATGGTTCAAGTTCAGTATATTCTAGCGATCTTTTTAGCAATGCCCTGCACTTTCCTGCGATCTTTTTAGCAATGCCCTGAGCTTCGCTCACATAACGCGGGTTCGGCCCAGAGCAAGCTGAAGGCACAGCGAACGTACATCGCGCGCCACTGCTGTCGCTTCAAAAGCCCTTATAAAAATGGTTTATAGACTGTCTATAGACTTCTCATAGACACTATTGCCTTACTATACAAATTTTTATTGTCTATTTATAGTCATTATACTGCCTGTAGGCAAAAAGCTACTAAAATTGTATGACCATTATTCTATGGATTGTCTATAGACTGTCTAAAGGATTCGCATTGCCTATGCACTGTTGTTAAGGGTTTGTCTATAGAGGGTCTATAGACTTTATGACAGAATTTTATAGACAGTCTGTAGACTAAATAAATTTTTGTAAGGGGAAGGAAGGCGCAGTTGTTTGAGAGCACAAGTGTTTGTCACACAGTAAGCTGGATTACGCAACACCCCACTAATCGCTAGGCCTCTGTACAACGCGTAGCCCTACCGCAGCACACAGAAAGGGGCCCGCGGAGCCGCGCGCTCAAAGCAAAGACTACACACGCCCTCGCAGCGGCGCTAAGGAAGCTCGCAGGCAGCGCAGACAACGAAATGGTCACATCGCGCCCGACACCGCACGAGGGAGGATGGGGAATGCGTGGATGCGCAACTTGAAGACACAGGCCTTAAGCCGATGGCCCATCGCGCATCCCCACCGCCTATGGCCACGGAGAACCAGACAGATCAGCCTCTCCCAACTATAAGGAGCGTCAGCAAAGCACACGCGACCGCGAGCAGACGCAGGTCGGGCTTGGACTCGAGCAAGCATACAAAGAGCTCGCGTTAAACCACCCACGCTCTTGGTTCCCCGGCAAAGGCTCGGGAACAGGGAGGCAAGCACCACGGACATTTCTGCTGTCCGAGTCGGTGTCCCCACTCTTTTCCATCTCGCCTAAACTACATTCCAAACCCCACTAGGAGTGGCCCAATGGGGGCGCGAGGTAAAAGTGAGAAGTACGGAAAAGTGGGTGTTTGGCCCACCACGGTGGCTTACTGGTTAGGGCGCTCGGCTACTGATACGGAGCACCCGGGTTCGAACCCGACCGCGGCGGCTGCGTTTTTATGGAGGCGAAACGCTAATTAAGGCGCCCGTGCACTGTGCGATGTCAGTGCACGTTAAAAATCCCCAGGTGGTCGAAATTATTCCAGAGCCCTCCACGGCGGCACCTCTTTCTTCCTTTCTTCTTCTTTCACTCCCTCCTTTAACGCTTTTCTTACGGCGCGGTTCAGGTGTCCGCCGATATATGAGACAGATACTGCGCCATATCCTTTCCCCCAAAACCAATTATTGCTTGGCAGCTGTTCGCGGAACAGCTTCTTTTGCTGTTGCTATATTATTTGCTATATTTATTATTTGCTATATTATTGCCTGGCGTTAAATCCAATGGCGGCATGGCAGGAAAAATGCTGCAAGCGGCGCTTGAATAAAAACTGACCTTTTTAAAAAGCCAAGAGTGATTTTCATGGCAAATGCTAGCAAATTCAGGGCAACACTTCTACCTCCGTACGAGTTTTTCATGATCCTCAGCGGGCTGGTTTATCATCCATAAAATCATTAGAGTTCAATGAAAATAAGTAGGTGGAACCCAAGAGTGCACCCTGCTGGCTATATTGGCCTATTCAGGCGAAATCAAAGCAGACGGGTAGCATAACTATTACAGGCATATCTCCTAATTCAGGAAAAGCGGCGGCTTCGCGTTGCAGCGTTCATCAATTTCGATTCCTGGGCATGCATGACCTTTTAAAATCACATTTTTCTTTCTTTATGTTTTACTATGATTGGAAAGACAAAAACTACAATCAAATCTGAAACACCTACAGCTTGTGTCTAGTTGTAGACTCTTTGTAATAGATTGTTGCTCCAGACAGTACATCCACCAATCAAGCGCTCAAATATGCAGAGTGGAGTAATCTCTGCTTCATGTGATAAAGCTTGAATATTGAAAGAAACAATCACCCAAAGCTCATCCTCTGATGCACGAATATCAGCAGCGGCTGGTTGAGCTATCGCTCAACCAATTCCATGGGATCGGAGGCGAAGCGCAAAAGGTGCCCTCATGTTAAAAAACACCGAGTAGTCTAAATTATTGCGGAGCTCCTTACAACAGTGTCCTTCGTAGCACAGGTTTCGCTTCTGGACGTTAGACACCACAATTTGTGGAGCAGCTACCAAAGCGGAAGTCAGGAGCGTGAAAGGAGACAAAACAAGCGCTGACTCGACACTGATGTCCCTCTCCTGTTCCTGTCTTTTCGCGCTGGCAGATTCACTGTGACGTCGTACCATGTTGCCCAAATTTTCGTCGTGCCACAATTTACATTTTAGATCTTCTACTTGTGCCCCGCCGCGGTGGCTCAGTGGTTAGGGCGCTCGACTACTGATCCGGAGTTCCCGGGCTCGAACCAGACCGCGGCGGCTGCGTTTTTATGGAGGAAAAACGCTAAGGCGCCCGTGTGCTGTGCGATGTCAGTGCACGTTAAAGATCCCCAAGTGGTCGAAATTATTCCGGAGCCCTCCACTACGGACCTATTTGTTCCTCTCTTCTTTCACTCCCTCCTTTATCCCTTCCCTTATGGCACGGTTCAGGTGTCCAACGATATATATGAGACAGATACTGCGCCATTTCCTTTCCACCAAAAACCAATTATTATTATCTTCTACTTGTCGATCTTGCTCATAGGGGTCGGTGCTCCGATTCGCGGGCGCGTAGTTCAGTATCTCGGTGAATCTCACTTTTTGGATCGTCGCTGTGTTTTAGCGGTTCCTGTCCTTGGACTCTTTTAACGCCGCGAAGCAAAGAAAGCGGTAACAGACGCTCCTCTCGCCAGGCCCCTGATGCAGCACATGTCCAGGCTAGCGCACATTGTTCAAGCGCCGCGTCCCGAGAACAGGTTTAGGCATGACATCGTTACACATTGTATATGGCACTGCTTTCAACGCAACTGACTTGCAACGCTGGTCCAAGGGGTTTGTGCATTTGCTTGCACTGACCTAACGCGTGGGCGCACCGCGTGTCCCCGCGTCTTTTTTGCGGCGATCCGCCGCAACACGTACCGGCGTCACACGTCTGTGATTGGCCATTGGCCTACGTGGCCTGCGTATTCAGCGTCATGACGTCTCGCCCGGTTGCTCCGCCTTTCATGGGCACCTTGGCTCTCTATCCTCTCATCACTCCGTCCTCTTCTCCTGTTTGACACCCGAATGGTGGTCACGTGCTCGCAGGCGCACCGGTGTAGCCAATGTTGTAAACAGCTAGCGCTGGAAGAGCCAGAACCGTGTGAAAAGAATACCCAGCTTCTGTGTCCAACGATAAACTATTTCAGTAGGAGGCGCCACGTAGCGCTCTGGGTCACTGCTTAAGGCACTCTGCTGATCACCCTATCTTTTGTGGTCAATCCTGTCTCCTCCTGCATATCGGCGTGCGTTTAATTTTATGTTTTTGTCACTCCTATTACTGCACCCAGAGCTTTTTTTCGCTTTCTTATCTTTTACTTTGCATCAACTTTACAGCTACGCCGAGGAAAAATTACAGTTGGCCCGCACTGATAGCCCAGGAAATTATAATTCCAACGAACTACTCTCATCGAAAACAAAGCTTTTCTAAGCTTGAAAAGGTCAGAAAACGAAATGCAGGTGTCGCCAACAGCAGCCGTTTCGCTAGTACCTTTCGGAAGTTGTGCATAAATCACTGTTGTGTACACGGCGCGCACATCTCGATGAAGTGTGTATACCTTGCGCAGGTTCAACGACTCCCTGTGGTACTACAACGCTGGCAAACTGCCAACCCTTCGGCTGGTCGACAAGCACCCGCACCTCCTGAACCGCATGTACAGCAGCCTGGAAATCTCCCTCGATATGATCGCCATGTTGTACGAGCCACACGCGTACCCTAACTGGCGCGACGCTTACGCCATGCACACGTACATTTCCTTCCGGAAACAGTCGCAGCATGACCCTCTGCACAACAGAGACTTAGACACGGCTACCATCCGGGACCTCGACAATGCGATGGGGCAGATGGCCCGTTCGGTGCTGTTTGGTACCTCGGACTTCGTAGGCCCGGACGTGCCTGTCGTAAGCTTCGAAGAGCTTGCAGCCAGAAAAGACCGGGGCGAAGACCTGACGAAGATGCGCCCTGGAAATGCCAAGCCCTTTTACCGATAACGCAGCCCTTAATATTAAGTGTCACTTTTCGGCGCCCTCCACCTCTGCAAATCATGTAAGGGAAGAGCTCGGAGACCTTCACGTGCCTCAAGTGTCATCGGTTGAAGCGCCTTGTGCAGCTGAGTTTTATTGCTCGACCTCAGCGTGCACGTGGCAGTTTTTAATAAAGAAAAGCTAGAAAAACAACCTACTTATGCGCGCAGCTGTGTTGAAGTATCCGCAGCTGTCTTCTTGCAATTGTGTGAGATTACTAGTGTAATATATGACTTGATCGGTACATGCATAAGTGTACATGCTCGGTACATGGATAATGGCGTGTATTAACATCGCGATGCTGCTGTTCTTTTCTGAGGGGCGCAAAAGTGGAGGGGTCCGAAGCAATTTCGAGCAGCAGGGCCTCCTGCACTGGCACCGTCAAGGAGACTGGCGTTTTGGGTTCCGTCTCCACCGATACATGGTCCCTGGAACCACAAGACTGTCTCACGTGGTAAATAAGAAGGACGCCGTATGCTTCCCTGCGTTTTTTCTTCACATTTCTTCATCCTTTAGATCAACAAGAGTTGTCATTGAACCTCATCGCGCATATCTTCCATCGGAGATCACCCCTGCGTCAAGACCGCGCTCACCCTTACGGAGCCTTCATGAACCTCGGGTTCACCTCTATATTCCTGGAATTACGAAGAAGGCTGGTGTATCACTACCTGCTCTCAAACAACTGACATTGAATCACCTGCATTCTTACCACAGTCACCGCAAACATGTTTACACAGATGGATCAGTTCACTCGACCAGTTCTGCGGGGTCGGTGGAGATACCGGCCAGATCCATCTTCATGAAAGTGAAGACGACCTATCCAACATCTTCAACTGGTGCGGATCTCGCAGGCTTACGGGCTGCGGTAGAGTTCATCAGTCAGGAACCTCCACATGACTGGACGGTTTTCACCGACTCTAAAGCAGCCCTTCAAGCCCTGCAAGCTGCGCTACGCCGCGGGTCGCAGGAACAACTTGTTGCTGAGATCCGTCTACTGTACCACGACACCGTTTCCAAAGGTCATGAGATCATTTTTCAATGGCTGCTAGGACACTGTGGTATTAACGGTAATCACCAGGCCGATCCGGCTGCGCGTTCTGCTCACAACGACGGACTTCCAGTGAGGATCCCAATATCAAGACCTGACGCTGCGTGTAGGCTTCGCCCTTTGGCGCTGGAGCTCACACTTTTAGCGTGGAACACGGGAGAGTTTTGCAAACTCCGCCTCAAGGCACTGGACCCTGGACTGCGCCTTCGTCTTCCACGTAACTTAGCACGTCGCGACGCAACATTGTTATGCCGTTTATGGATCGGCGTTGCTTTTAGCAACCACTATGCTTTCCGGATGGGGATGGCCGACAGTCCTGCCTGTGAAAGCTGCGGTTGTGAGGAGACCATCGCTCATCTTCTCTTTGAGTGCCCTGCATTTGCGAGTGCAAGGCATACACTGCGTTGTGCCCTGGACCGCCTCGATCCTCGCCCATTAACAGAGCAAAAGATCCTCGGTCCGTGGCCACAGCAGTCGACTGCCCTCAAGGCATACAAGGCACTCTTTGCCTACTTGAGAGCGACTGGATTGATTGACAAATTGTGAGAGCGTTGTGCGTGTGTGTGTGTGTGTTATGCCTTTTTCCCCTTCTCTCTTCCTCCTTTTAGCCCCCTAATCCCTCTCCCCCAGTGCAGGGTAGCCAACTGGAACCCCTTTCTGGTTAACATCCCGGTCTTTCCCTCCTCCTCTTTATCTATCTATCTATCTGTGAAAGATGACAGCTTCGGTAACTGCGCCGGTCGGCAATAATATCTCAATTTGTTCACTAGTTTTTGGGCGTGCGTCTTTTTTCTCATGCATATGTTAGGTACCGCTGTTCGAAAAATTGAACAGCTTTCCATTTTTTTTTCCTTTCACCCGGGCGATAAAACTCTGCAGCGCGTTTCCTGCTTGAGTCATCCATTTTGCATGAGCAAAAAGAAAAGGTTACAAATCTGGCACTGCCATATAAAAAGAAGCATTGAGATACATGTTTAGATTGGATTGGATTAGTAAAACGTTTATTTACGCCTACAGTAAAACGCGTGCTCCGGACGGGGCCCACGCCGCCTTCTGGGCGCCGGCCGCGCGGTATGGGCCCGCGCTCGCCGTTGTCGGCTCGCTGGGTCCCTGATGGGCCAGCGTCTCGATGACCTCCTGGACTGACGGCCCAGAGCTGTTCATTTTGATTGTCGCTCCCTGCGGCTGCTTCGAGTCGAGGCGCGCGGGATCCTCCTAGAAAAAATAAATCTCCGGAAAGACGACCTCGCCAAGAGCCCGCTATGCGAACCCCCACCGGTAAACATGTGGTTTCCATACATTTGCTTACATTGAGGTGGAGTGACGTTCCGCAATGTGTTTCTCGGTATAGCCATTGCCTCCGCAGACAATCCCGGCTTCTGACGCGGGGACACATGCGCGCAAGTACCTTTTTGGTTGTGCGTTTTTTTCTTTCATGGAGCCGTGACTCACCGGCTCGCACACAAAAGGTGCATAGCGGAAGAATGAGCGGGACGCCGCCACCGCTGCTACAGCGGCTGCATACGTTACCCTCCATTCTCTTTCCCCTCGCCACGTCCTCTACGACTCTGCTCTCAACTTTCCCACGCTTGGAGCATAGCATCGCGTTGACGTTGCGAGATGTGAACGCCCCAGGAGCCGTCTATTCGAGCTTAAACATGCAGGGGACTGCTGCAATCAAGGTCACGTGACACGTATCGAGCTTTTTTTTTTAGACGCCAGATCTTCAGCAGGTCCGCCGGCGTTTCTTAAGGCGGGGTTCGCATTGTGTTCTGTCCTCTGTTATACGGCGAGACGCATTCGCCGGTTTATGCCTCTGGATCGGGTCGCTGCGGCCTCCGTAAGCGGGAGACAGTCGCACACACCGCACCCCAGAGGGCAGACGAGGCTGTTGTGTCGCTTGCCTCTCCGAATATTCCAGGCGCTTGTGGTTCGTCCTAGTCGTCGCTTTTACACGTTGCGCTTGTGTTCAGCAGCGTGTGCCGTTCAGTCAAAAGTTTCATCCCCGACTGAAGTGCGGGCCCAAGAGACACGCAGAGAACGATGGCGCGTACCCTTGCTGCAGTCTTCTTCTTCACCTGCCTTCTTCTCGAATACGGCTTCGTGTCCAGTTCAACGGGCACTGGCTCAAAGATATCGAGGAAAGAGTGCAGCCCAGACTCGAACAGCTTTCAAGATCGGCGGCAGGGCCCTCAGCACGTTTGAGAAAGTGATGGACGTCAACCCGAACAGGTTCCCGACCAGAATACCCACCGTGACTCAAGTGGTATTCACAGGGGGGACCTCGGCGCGGATGGACGGGAAGGGGAGGCGCGCTACGTCACCGGCCGGCCAAACTCCTCCCCCGCTCCCAAATTCAGTATTCAAAAAGTTCGCAGCACCGGAGCTCAACACATCTCGAAATGTCTGGCGCTACAGGATCCAGAGTAGCAGAAATGGACGTCGCAAAAAGGCGCAAGTCCGCGTTGTTGGCGGTTTTACTGGAAACCGAGGATGACGACGATCTATTCGAGAAAAAGCGGCGTTGCTGGGTGAAACCATGAATGCAAGAGAAGTCCCTTGGTGTTCGGCACAGTCTGTATAACACGCTCCGAAAAGGTGACCCGGAGGAATACCGGAAACGGCTTCGGGTGCCGCATCAAGCTTTCTCGTGGATACTTGAACGCATCAGACACCGGACTGAAAAGCAGACAACAAACATGGGGACCACCATCAGCGCGAGAACACGTCTTGAAGTGACGCTACGTTTTCTGGCATCGGGTGAGTGTTTGGCTTCGTTTGTTGGGATAAGCGAGCTATTGGCAGGACCAGCTAGAAACTGTAAAGGTGACATCATTGTTTCGCTTTTTTTTTTGCTGTAGAAAGTCATTTTGCGCTAAGCCGGCAGTTTCGGTTGGGCCACAGCACTGTTAATAGCATAATAGCAATAACTTGCCAAGCAATCTGTGATGAATTCAAGGCAGAGACTTTGAGAGCACCCGAATCTGAGGCTGACTGGTCGCTTTTAGCTGATGCTTTTAGAGATCGTTGGCAGTTCCCCAGTTGTATGGGTGCTGTCGACGGTAAGAACGTTGCAATTGTGAAGCCACCAAAATCGGCCTCTTTGTATTTTAATTGCAAAAAGACCTTTAGCATCCTACTGTTCGCCCTTGTTGATGCCGACTGCAAGTTTTTGTATCTTGATGGCTGGGCACCAGGATCAAAAGGAGGTGGGGCAATATGGCAAACTACACCACTGCAGAAAGCCATCGCATGCAAGAAGGCAAATATGCCCGATGTTGTATCTATGTGGAGTTCCACAACCCTGCAGCTTCGACCTGTCCTGGTGGGCGACGACACTTTTCCCTTGTCACAGAACCTGATGAAGCCTTTTGGTGGAACTCAGCTTTCTTCTGAACAAAAGGTCTTCAACTATCTGTAATGCCCCTTTCCCTGCTACTGTTGTCTTAATAGCATGAAAATTAATATTAGATAGTAATAATGATATATAATGGAGATATACAAAAACAGGAATAAACATACGAGTTGCGTGATTGATGTGGAATTTCAGCGCAATTGATTCTTAATTTTACTTTTTATATTTTGTTTAGGTTTCCAAGGACCCGACGAGTGTCTGAAAACGCTTTCAGCATTTTAGCTCACCAATTTGATTCCTCCTGACTACAGTTCATGCCAAGCCGGAGAAGGTGACAATTATGGTCGAAGCAGCCTGTGTGATTCACAATATCCATAAAGGACATCATCTTGATCGGCCAGAAAGCACTAATACAGGTGAAAATCCAGCAGCATTTTTCGCCTCGCAACCGTGCCGGTCTCGCCCAAGTTCTCTCGCGGTAGCTGCGCGACTACTTCAATGGAGACGGCGCTGTAAGTTGGCAAAAACCCCTTCCGGGCGTAGACATCAATTTAAGGAGGAGTGTTTTGGTTAACATGACTGGCATTCAGCGTTGAAATGGCCAGCTTGGGATGACCAATGCATATCACTCAGTGAAGACACTCTTCTGTAGCATGAGCCGCCGCGGTGGCAGAGTGGTTACGGAGCTCGGCTGCTGGTCCAAAAGACGCGAGTTCGATCCCGGCCGCGTTGGTCGAATTTCGATGGAGGAGAATTTCTAGAGGCCTGTGCACTGTGCGATGTCAGCGCACGTTAAAGAACCCCAGGTGGTCGAAATTTGCGGAGCCCTTCACTACGGCGTCTCTCATAGCCTGAGTCGCTTTGGGACGTTAAACCCCATAATTCAATGTTCTACAGCATGATGGAAATTGAAATGTCTGTTTATTCTGAATCAGCACATCTTTACTCTCAATGAAGTGGAACAAACTGACACCAGTTATACACTTGACTTACGTCTCCTCCTCTAAGTAAGATGTAATTAAAGTCAGAACTGCTGCCTGGCACTTCGCCCTTTTAGCTAGCGGCAACTCTCTGAAATACTGAGCTAGCACAGAAGCGAATGCGCTGCACTCGTCCGGACTGGGACTGTAAAGGGTCTTGGCCATGTTGGACAGCGTGTAAGTCCGCTGCTGCAGAAGAGCGAGCTTGTGGTCGTCTGCAATTCTTTTTCTTTTTGGAGCTGCCTGATTTACGTCAGCCAGAGCTACTGCTGATTGTGCCCCGGATGCTTGTGGCGCAGGGGCTTCTGCCGCCGGTGTGTTGGACACCGATGCGTCGACCACCGGGTGCTGAGATTACACAACAAGGCTGTTGTCTGGAGACTGCTCACATTCCTGTAAAGAAATTGCTGCAGTTAACACAAAACACAAACAGTGATTTGAACAATGGAGCGTTTGCATGTAAAACAGACCAGTTCTATGTGTATCTGAACAATATAAGTGTGAAACTCTAGCACGCTAGAGGAAGGTTGGGATGGGGCAGCGGATGTGATCAGCGAGTAGCAGGCAGTAAGAAAGAGGCTATCAAAATATTCTATAGGGAAGCCCAGAAAAGGCGTAAAGAAAGTGTGCAAAAAGTGCGAAGTGCGAAGCAGCATGCAAAGACGCTGGCATTTTCGCGAGAGAAGCACGTGGAGAGAAAAGCATGGCTAGCGACCGAACAAGCTCTCAGATTGTGGCTGGAAGAACAGGTGTAGCTTCTGATCAAGGAAGGAGTGCGTATTCCACTTTCTCACCTCTTCTGTGGCCATCCCGTACGTTCCTGTGCACGTTCGGCTCTCGGCTCGGGCTCCATTATCTATGAACTGCATTGCGTTAAGAAATTTTCATTTCCCTATGTATGCATCATCTGCCCCTTGGCCGCTCTTCGTATAAAGCATTTTCTTTTTCTCTTCTCTGCATGTCCTCCGTTTGTTCTTGAGCAACGTCTTTGCGCACTCTGTGCAGAAGGACAGGGAAAAGAACATTCGTTAGATGGGCAACACTTCGCACACACGCACACACCAAAAAATAGTACATTTTCACTGTCTACATGGCCTGTGTGGCACGAGGACAAAGAAAATAGACAGCAAGTGCAGTTGTCACAACAAACTTCCTTTGCCCCTAAAAAAAATCTGGTTGTCATGCTGCGGTAAGATATGTGGTCAACACGAGGACTTAGACACATCAAACGCATCATGCGGCCGTATTTACTAAGACAAAGCGACTGTACTCACCTACAGTGTACGGCTCAAACTGGCGGAAACGAGTTGCCATCTCTCGACAGATATTCTCCCAGCCGGAGACTTTCAACTGTGTCTTGTTGTAGTCGCTGTTGGTGACATCCCACAGTGAAGGGTACTGCTCAACTAACGACAAGAAGAAAAGCTGTCGCTCCAATGCATTTTTCGCTTCTGGCGCACGCTGAAGAAATGCACAAAAATCGGCGCACGAACAGGAGCGGTGACGTACACAAGACAGGCCTTTCTGAAAACTAACGATTATTGACTGCATGAAGAAATATTGCAGGAAAGACAGGAAGTTCAACACAGCCTGTCCGGTTCGTTCACAGAAAGGTCATCTGCAAAGCGTAGCTGGTTTGAGTGACCAAGAGAAGCTTCCAGGCCGTGCGCACTGTGAACGTCAAACGAATGGGAACAATCCCGTTCGCACGCTGGCCGCGACACCAAGCAATGCGACAAGGGAGATTAGGCTGCGAAGGCACAGCGCAAAGGGTGGAAAAGGAAAGAAGCGCTTGTCTGGTGTACCTCAGCGTTCCTGTCGTGCTTCGTGCGTCTCGAATTTTGTGCATTTCTTCAGGGGGCGGAAAAAGCTCAGATGCTTCGCAGCGACGAGGCAGTTTTTATTTCTTTTTTTACAACAAAAGCCGCCGTCTGGGTATATCATGCTCAAGGAGCGGGGCTGTGCTGATTTGAGGGGGAAAAATTCCGACAGTCGAGGGGAGAATAATGAGAGAAAAAAACAGATGTGCGAAAGATAAAAGAGAAGAAACTCAAAGAGAAGATGCAAACACAAAGACGGCGTATGCCGAAAAACGCATCTTGCTCTAACCAGTTCATAAATATTGGACTTCAAAAATGTTACTTATTCGAACATTCTTAGCGCACGCATTCTTCTACGTCCACGGCAAGAACTCGTAATACAGCTCCATCGACACTGGAGCACCACCCACGGCGACCCCAACGCGTGGCACCGGGACCGAATTGCCGCCGCATTCACCCGGGGACGCAGGGACTGAACGTAGCGGCCAAGCGAACGGTCCTCTCCCCCATCAGCGGCGGCCGCCGGAACAAAACAGGAAACTGCGTCGCCGCGAGCACTCTCGAAGGCGGGACGTGTACGCTGCCGCCCTCACTAGGGGAGAGATAACGTCGCCCTCGTGAATACCCCTTGAAGTGCAAGTGCCCTGGAGTCCTGTGCAGCCGGCTTGGTGACTTTCGTTGCCAAGAGGTCAAGCAGTCGATGCAGGTTGCGCGTCGCCTTAGCAAAGGGTCGTTTCGGAATGTGACGATGGAATTCACAGGGGCTTGTGTGTGTGCGTTCCGCCGCAGTCAGCCTAGCGACCGCGGCTTCTTCAGGACTGTAAGCTACAACCCAAAGGACGAAGCTCCGCTCGTCCTCATTCGCTGAAGCTAGGGCGACAGAATGATTGCGTCATGCTTCAGACGACTTTGTCGGGAAAGTTTTTTTGTTGTAACATGGCAGCGCCAATGTGTACCAGTGTTATTGCCTTCGGGCGTCCAAGGTAGACGATGGAGACACTTAGCGAATGTTTTGCGTATCTGATTAGCATTTAGTATTCGTTTCGGAAGCTTCACGACGAGTTCAGTCTGCCGTTTTTTTTTCCGACCTGTATGGAAGCAACCTGCCATGCTCTGTAATAAAAAAAAATGATTTGCTTTACTTCTAGTGGTCAATGGTGTCATAAGTCCTGCCCTCCTTACATACTTGATACGCCTATTGCACGTCTTTGGCTCCACCTAAAACTCAATTCTGGCCGATTTTTGCACAGCCAACAGATTTATAAAAAATGACTTAAGCCTAAATTCCCCCTGAAAATTCGCGGCCTAAAGAAAGGCATATTTACACTGTGCGCAAAGCTTAAGACACCTCACGAAAATTATCTGGTATCTAGGGCTTATTTTAAAAGAATTTTTTCAGTTAACTGATTATTTTAAACATCTTAGAAAGACTGTGATTCACTACGTGGGTTTCTATGGGGCTATGCTGAGGACTACTTTTGAGACGCGAGAAGCCAAAGCACGGGTACTGACCACACGCCTCAGTGGCATGATACCTCTGAGCACTAGAACGCTAAGGACGTCCTGTTCCAAGCATTTTGCGTGTCTCGATTGTTCGCTGACTGAATGTTTTGGAGAGCACGGGAGGTGTTGCACTGACGCGGAATATGCAGCGTACGACATGGTAATAGAAGCCAGGAGATAAATTGTAAAAAAAAAACAAGAAACAAATATCTCCTTTTGCGAAGCATTTGGAGTAAACTGACTGCTCTACATTCTAAATAAAATTAATGACCAAAAATGCAGTATTTGATGTTTTGCGCAAAAGCCAGCAAAGAGAGCAAATGTAGGGAAGTGGGTTTTGCTGCAAAACAAAAAGAGCAATGAACCGAAAATCTCCCAACTTCGCATATTTGTGCTGATTAATCTGGCTAGTGAAAAAAAATGAAGCTAAAATGCCGCCTGTTTATCATCTCTGAATTCGGAACAAAACAAAACTCCAAAATGAAGGGCCGTATAAATATGCTGGCCAGAAATATTTACCTAGTTCGCGTTTAATTACCTACCAAAATAGTGAAGCCCTGAAATCATGGCATTTTAGAGTCTCCGAGATGCAGCAGTTGTGGCTTACATTATCTACCTTAATATTTGCGGCTCCCTTTACGCTAGAGATGTAGATCATCGATGTTTAGTATTCAACATACATTTTAATTTTAGTTATACATGTACTCTTGTTCCGAGCACGCACAACGTATGTTAATTTCTTTCGTCCAGGTATTCCCCTTGTATGCAATAAATGATACGTTCAGAAGTGTTCCAGTGACTCTGCAGGATAATACAGGCTAGGCTGTTTTTGATCGCGCTGGTGCTGCGTTATCGTGCAAGCGCTACCGAAGGAGTCGAATTTTACTGCGGCAATTAATCTGGGTTCACTAGTTCGCTTTCGTCCTTTATTCAGTGATTAGCGATAGGGCAGGATATTGAGATAGGTAAGCTTACTCCCATCAGGTAGAAGAGCAGAGTTGTTTAGATAAGTAGGAAAAAAGCATCACCTTGCGGCTGCCTGAATATTGGTGCTCAGTTCACTGCAACTTGCCAATCTTGTTTAAGTCCGCGTGCAGCATTGTTGACTGAAAGGAAGGTAGTGAGAAAACAACGCCTGAAAAAAGGACAAGAAATAGAAGAAATAAATAAGGGGTAGCGTGATTGGACGACATCAACTGCTGGTTCACGCGGATCTCTGCTGGTCGTGGTGGTTGAATCGTAAAAAAAAACCAGGGAAGAGAAGATGCCGCCAGAGGAGCAATTGCTCAAACTTTAAGAACCCGCACCCGAGCAGCTGCTGGTGGAAATAAAAGAGAGAGGGAGAAGATAGCGAGGTGAATAATTGAGAACCGTAATAACGAGAAAGAACAGGGTGAAGATGTATACAATCTTTACAAATATACGTAAAGGAAAGGTGGTAACACCGCTCGTGCGCGAGTATACAGGCACATTTCGAGTTAGCCCTACGAAGGAGCGACCACTACTCGCTCATGTCTTCAAACAAAAAAAAATGCAAAAGTATCGCCATTCTTTTCATTCTGATTCTATTTTGATTGTATTTTTATTTCTGTTCCAATTCTATTCTAATCACATATCAATTACATCGTAATTCAGTACAATTCATTTCAAGTCGGTGACGAGCGTTTCACCGAGCACCTGCGCCGCTTTGTGAGGAGCAGGAAACGAAAACGCGGGCGTTTCTCAAGCCAGAACGGCCGATTGATGGCGATCCTCGGTGGCAAACATGGGCGATCCAAGAAATGAAGCTGCTTACCGATATGCTCGATGTTTTGTCAGCCGAACAGATGAGAGTGCTTCTCACGCCGAAGCGGCCCGAACTGAGCCCCCGTACTCGTATCAGACCATAACGCCATAGCTACGAGTGAGCCTGCCTCCTCCACACGATTCGCTAAGCAGAACCACGTGGCTGAGGCTCCAGACGGGGTCGCAACGTATCCCATCAACATACCCCAACATGTTTCGCGTTCTGGCAAACGGATACAGTCACTTGTCCTGCCAACCTGCCACTTTGGACCACATTCTCTGGGAGGGCGCGGATGATCCGCCTCCGGCAGATCTGGTTACATTTACCTCCCTTGAACAATGGGGTGCTGTTCTGACCAGCTGAGACCACGACGTGCAGGCGAGAGCGACGATGAAAGCGCAAGAGATCGCCGACAGAATTAAACTGCCGCACACCTGGTGTGGCTGGAGAGACACAAGAGACCGCCATTTGATTTGCTGGCAAATAAAGTTGTTTCTGTCTCCCTCATTTAGATGAACTTTATGGCTACTTGTAGCGGCTACAATCTTATGCACAGAACTAGAACCGTTCGCCCGTAGAAAGCCTGCCCCTTATCATGGCTCACACCAGTGTAATGCTGCAGAGCGGTAGCATCTTCTCTTCACTGAAACAGAAACAGGTAGGATTCATTTTTCAGGAGAGCTCCGATTAAACTGGTAACTCAGTCATGTGCTTCCTTTTAAACAATTTTTTTTGGCCCCGCTAATCATCGAGGGCCTTCTCTGATTTTTCCACGACGAATTAAAGGCGATTGCATAGGCGGGTGGGCATGTAGTTGCGGCTAAAAGAAGTGAAGGGAGGGCGAGTTTTAACATCCCTCAGATATTCAAGTTCGCTGAGGGACGCCGTAGTACGTGGCTACTGACTTGTTTCGGCTACCACGGCCTCTATAACTTGCACTGGCATTCCACAGAACCCGAGTGTTTTACGCTTGACCTCCGTCGAAACGAGGTCGCTGGAACCAGCAGGATTTCAAGGGTTGCACGTAAGGACACAGTGTGCTTCCTCGTATGTAATTCTTGAGAAATTTTCATCCCTTAAACCCAATAGAGTTATGAGAGATGTCTGCGTGAAGAACTTGCCGGTCGGCAATATTACCCAAGTCGGTGAAGTGACTTGCGGTTACTTATTACCAACCGTCAGCAAATTATATTCTTTTTGCTATTATTTTTCGTCCGGGGATTACATTTCTTGAACTGCGTTTTTTTCTACTCTCCATTTGAGAGTGAAGAAAAAGTGAATAATGAAACGTTGAAAATCTCATTTAAGAAATAAACAACAGATAGCGAGATACACGCCTACAAGAACATAAATGTGCGGAAAGACGAGCTGGCCAATGGCCTGCTATACCAGCGACTGCGGTAAACGTTTGGTTGCGTACGTTTGCGTATGCTGTGTTTCCCTTTCGGAGGAATACCGTTGCGCAGTGTGCTTTTGTGAACAACCACTGGCTGCGCAAAAGACCCCGGCTTCTGACGCAGCGACGCATGCGCGTAAGAGAAGAGCGCGAGCACCTTTTTGTGCGCGTATCTTTTTCTCTTCCTTCGCCCTGACTGATGGGCTTCCACACAAAGGGTACACCGCAGAAGAGCGCGAGGGAGGCTAGCACAGTTTCTGCTACGGCGGCGGCATCAAAGGTGTAACCTCCTATCTGGTCCTTTCCCTCTTGCAACGTCCTCTAGATACCCCGCTCTCAACTTATCGAGGCCAGGTGATAGCCAGCTTTTTAGCAGGCCGTCTAACCGTTTGAAGAAGGAAGTTGCCATCGTCTTCTGCGCGCGGCGAGCCACTACTCCGCTCGACGCCCCGTAGTCTGGTTGCTGTGGTCCCGTGAGTGGACACGTAGGCGTACACCGTGCACCCGAGGGGCTGACGAGGCTGTTGTGTTGCCTCACTCTCCTAACAGTACCTTCTGGTCTGTTTTAGACATCACTTGTGCTCCTCGTCGTTCTGTGCGCTTTGCGCTTGCGTTTATTAGCTTGCGCAGTAAATCCAGTTGTTTCTTCAACATCTCAAGCACAAGCCCAAGACACGCGTGGTGAACGATGGCGCATGTCGTTGCTCCAGCCGTCTTCTTCATCTGGTTTTTCCTCGAAATGTACTCCCCGTTCAACTCAAAGAGCACTCGCTCCAATTGCACCAATATATCATCGGAGGACAGCATTCGGGATCCGGAGTCATCCAGCATCGGCGACAGGGCCTATTGCCCATTTAAGATAGTGATGGACGTCGACCCAAACAGAATTCCGCAAAGAATATCCACCGCCAAGTGCGAGTGTCTTGGACACTTGTGCAGCCCGCGTGGGGACTTTCGTTGTCACGAGGTGAAAATGTGGATGCAGGTTGCGCGTCGCGATAGCAACGGGTCATTTCGGAACGAGAAGATGGAATTCACACGGTATTGTGTCTGTTTACGCAGCCTTGCTAAACGGGGTCACTGGGGTAGGCGCAGGGCTGCATTGTGGCCTACGCTTCATTAGTTTCGGCGTTGGCCTTACGGGTTTCGGCGTTGGCCTTACGGGTTTCAGCGTTGGTGAAGTTCGGGCGACAGAACGACTGCGTCACGCTTCAGGTTTGATGTTTGCCGGGAAATTTATATTGTTGTAGCAGAGCGGCGTCTCTGTGCGCCTGTGTTATTACGTTCGGGTGACCTGCGTTGGCAACGAATACGAATGGCAAATCTTGCGCTTGTGGTTACCATTAACTAGCAGTTTCAGAAGCTTGGCTACGTATTTACACTGCGGTTTTTCTTCGTGCATGGATCAAGGGATTGTTCTCTACAACGTATTTCCAGCTGTTACCTCTAGTTTTATTGCTTAATATTCTCTGCGGCCAAGTACACATTTGTTACTTTTGTTGTATGTATTTAGCGGTACTTCTAAATCCTGAATGTTGCTTGAGGTGGCGTTGCGTACTTGCTGCGCCAAAAGTGTATAGTTTTGTTGTTATTTCATTCTATTTTTAGATATGAGTATGGAACCTCTATGAGAAAAAGAGTGTTAATAAATATACTGCCTTTTGTTACCAATCCCTCCAATGCGAAATATTTCTCAAACATTCGGGTTAAACTCAATTTCTACCCAAAATACGCCTTTTAAATAAAGACAACATAGTTTTCCTATGAAAAATGATGAAAACACCTCGCTAAATATACCAGATAAATTGTGCATATTTTAGAAGGGTGTTATCAGTTAACATTATTTTAAAACTCCTAAATAGATTGCGACTCATTAAGAGGTTTACTTGGAGACCATGTTTTTAAAAATCTTTTAGACGCAAGGGGCCGAAACGCGGGTGCAGATTACACGACTTATTGGCAGCATTGAGCCACTCACAACCACGGTAATGACGTCCTATTCCAAGCCCCTCGTCTGCTCAAATTAGTCCCTGACAAAATGCTTCCGAAGTGCACGGTAATTTTCCAGGGTAGCAGAATATGCGACGAAGGAGATGCAATGAATAACAAAAAATTATCTGGCTTGGGAATCTTTTTGTGAAACTTCTCAGTTCTCAATTCTAAATGTAAATGAGTGCCAAAAGAAAAACAGTAGCGTATGATGTTAAGTGCAAAAATGAAGGATCGTACAGTGAAGTTCTCGCAACCAAAAAAAAAAAGATGCGCCCCGGAAATTTCTTAATTAAAGATCTCTGCGCTGAAGAACAAGATTTGTATCTCAATGAGAGCTAAAAAAAAATATTGCCTGATTCTCATCCCTTCACTCCAATTCCGGGAAATGAAAAACCCGTAAAAGAACAGTCCGAAATGCACACTGCGAAGAGCTATGTCTGCTTCTCGTAGAAACACTTATTTAAAACGCAAACTCTTTATTCAGGTACTTTTACTTATTGGGAGGTACCCCACTTGTTATCGACAATCTAAGTCGCACCTGCGGCGCCTCTGAGTATATTATCAAGTTAAATAGTTTTCACTCCTGGCACTCAATACCTGCTGCTCACCGTTTTTGTGTTTGCTCTTAAAGGGAGGCTGAAACGGTTTTCAAATCGCATGAAACGCTGTGGTTGGGAAGAGAGGACCTTGAAAATCATGTATGTAAATTTTTTCCCGATTCTATCCGTAAAACAGAGCTGCAATCGCTTCTTAAAAACCCGCCGCCGGCACGCCCTCGTCGCTTGCGGAAGCGCTGGATGGGGGGACGGCAGAGAGGGAGAACTGGCGGAAGTGACATCATTCACGGAGAGTCGGCCGGCCGTCCGGCTGCGCTTGGTTCGCTGCGGCCCACGCTTTGGCGAACCACACATCAAAGTAATCTTCTGCCTGTGCCGTTTACTTTCTCTGGTTCAGGCGTTTCGTGTAATGCGTGAAGCCTACATGTATATAAACTAGTTTTGGCATGGCACTTCTTTCGAACAGCGCTCAGCACGCAGCTTGGTAGAATCCGTCGGTTGTTCTCCCCCAGCCTTTTCCACGTTCACCAGACAATCTGGTAGTGCGCGGCATGCCGAAACTGCCTGCACAAAATATGTGCATCAATATTTCTCTTTTGGTTTTATTACTTTCTTACTTGTTTGTAAACTCTTTGCCTTTTCCAGCTGGTTCCCATCCATGCTGAGCCAAGGCCACTTCCAGCACTGTCTTTGAGGCACAAAGTCTTGAACTTTCTTGAGCTCGTTACGCACTTTGTGCCTTCTTGCTTTTCCTGATTGCTTGCACCTCATGGCAGCACAAGCAATTCTCTTAATCTTTCGTCAGCGTGCAGCACACGCAGCTGCACCTAACTGAACAAAAAAGCGATTGTATAAGCCTAGTATACTTGAGCAACGCAAACATTTGCATTCATGAGCGCTTGGTCATGGCTGATGATCGACAATGGCGCCAGAATTCATCCTAATTTGTCCTTGAGTCATAACGGCAAAGTTGTCGAGCCGCGGTACGCATACATGTATGTCATCAACAAGTAATTTTGCTGGTTATCTCGATGCGCAACAGCAGGAACTATATCTCGCAGCACACTAGTTTTGATGAGCCGCGCTGCGAGCTCCGAAACGCAGCCATAATTATTGTTCAAAAGCGTGTTCAGTACGCAAAAAAAAAACAACGCCCGGGGGTAAGTGCAGAAGTTTCATGAATGAACAGTAGCCCGAACATGCGACAGGAGGAAAGCGCACACGAGAGCTTCCTCCCGGTCGCCTCGTCTCTTCGCGCTGCAGTACAGCAGTCAACCCACTCCAACTCATCCAGTTTGGCATTCTTTTGTAGTTATAAAAGGCCTTCGGGAGTAATTAAACAACTAACTATAAATATATGAACAAACAAATGCTTTACCTCGCGCGACTCGTGTAAGCGTGCCGGTGATCTGATTTAGATCATGTTTACAGGCGTTACAAGAAGTTGGTCAAGATAAAAAAAAACAGCGAGAAAAAGACGCAGGACCAGGAGAAGCTACACACAGACTGTCACCGTAAAGAAATTGGTGGCCAGGCTTTTATGCAGCAGTGGTACACAACAACGTTTCGGCACAATTTCCTTTTTTTTTTTGCCACTTGCACATGCACCTACCCAAGAAAAATGCACGCGCATGCACCTACGCAAAACATATGTATCAGTGAAGATTTGGCTTTCATGTTGCCCTGGTAGGACGTGAAAGGCCCATACTGGGTTCACGAAACTTCCGGCTTGCAGACACCGATCACCATGCCGTCGCTTCTCTATTAGCTACTTATCCGGCGGTGGCACCAGTTTTCTCGTTAGTCTGAGTTCTCAACGATTTCGGAATAGATTTGGGCGCGCTCGTCCAGGTTCCGACAGTCCGGCGGTTCCACGGTTACCCGGAAGCAGAGAATATGGGAATGCGCTGACTACCCCGGAGTCGACGCAGATATTGATAGCAGAGAAAGCTGGGAAGCCCTGCTGCGCAGCGAAGAACCCGCTCGGCAGAAACAAGCCAATCATGCCTGGCGGCTGAGGCCGCGAAGAGATAAAATCTCTTTGTTAGCATTTAGTCACGGAGGCTCCGGCCCCCGCCCTCCAGGACTGAGTGCCGGGAGCGGTGAGTAGTAAGGGGTCTCCATTTCCGGTGGAAATAAAAGCTGTCATTCATCCATCCATCCAGTCGAGATTTCCAACACGTGCAAATGTCAGGACTTGACTTTCGCTGCCCGCGCACTCCGCGGCGGCGTTGGTTTCGCCGCTCATAGTCCAGCGTCGTCCTGTGTTCCTTTTCTGTGTCTCCGTCTTTTGCGCTGGTTTTCTTTCTGCAATCATGTACCGAGTCGCCCAGCTCACCACTCTACTGAATTGGTTCCGCCGTTTCCTGAAGCTGCTGATGGCTCGAACATGCATGGTGAAAGTCCAAACTCTTTAACACTGCTTGAATCATCCATAATTTCCAAAACGTAGTCCTTAAAAGCCAGCTGAAGCAACGCGCTACGCAGCAACGCCGTCGGTGCCGGCCGGAGATCCCCGTGGATGACGTCATGACTGTCCCGGCCAATCGCGGGCAAGAGCGGCGTTCGCTCGGCGCCCTGGGGGCGCGTTTTCTTCTAAAAAACCGCTTTTTGCGTTTATTTCCGCTCTTTTTGAATGAGATATTCTTTTTCAGCGGACTAAAGTATAAAACGACGTAGAGAACTCATTTTTTTACGAAAAGTGCTTCAGCTTCCCTTTAAGCATAATTTTTAATGAACTGTGCATGTTATCTTCTTCCAAGCACATAACCACCTATGTTCTGTTTTTTTTTTCCTTCAGGGCATTCCTCTTGTTTTAAATAAATATTACATTCAGAACTGTTCTCAGCGCTGAAAAATATTCAGGGGGGCACTTTCTTCACCCAAACTGCTGTGAGGCGAAAGCGTTTAAAGCGGTGTTTCTGCTTGTGTCGCTGATGTGTGGAGAATATGGGAACACCGCTCGTACTCGATTATCCAGGCACATTTCTAATTAGTACTCCGAAGGAGCGACCACTACCCGCACAAGTCTTCATACAACAAGAAAATAATGCAAAATTATCGCGATTCTCTTTCATTCTAATTTTATTTTAATTGAATTTTTATTTCTGTTCCAATTTGTTAATCATTATATATTAATTACACCGTAATTATTTACTATTGATTTCTAGTCGGTGCATTTCAAGTAGTAGTACTGTCTATTTCTAGTTTGCAGTTAGTATTTTCCCACCTTTCATGACGTCCCACTGTTTCGACGAAAGGCGAGTTTTGTAACACCGCAGCTTTTAGGACGACGCGGGATATTCGTTTCGATGAGGCATCTAATGCTCTCTCATTACCAATAAAAAACTCTCTATACCGAAACCGAGCGTGCGTCCTGTTTTGTGATGAATGAGTCAAGTGCGGTGCACACTGCACAAGCTGGCAGCGTGAGGCGCCGGCTGCATTTCGTCTGAGTAGTGTTATGCCTGGCCTGCCTTCCAGGCCAAATGAATAAAGACGCGGACTCCCCGACCAGAGCTTCCGGAAAACCAAGAAACGCGACTGCAAAACTGGCGTTCGCGGAGGGAATGGCAGAGTCAGCGACATCAATGGCGTCCTCACGTGGCCGAGCATTCCATCGGGACGACGAACCGAGTTGCGTCCACATTAGTCACGCTGGGGTTGAAAATTGGCGGAGAGCTGCGCCTTCGACAGAGGTTCCACGTTCCGGTCATCAGACGACAAAGTGCAAGCTCTTTCAAACCCTGCTGGGACAAAGCCTGATATTCCTGTGCTACATGGGCCCGCATTCCTTGGCCACATGGGCGCAGTCCGCACCCACGTGCGCGCCCACGTAGAAGCTGTGTTGACGACAACGTGACCGTTTCCTGTTCCCTTTCCATTGACCGAACTGCGAGAGAACATCAGGACCGCCCTGCCATGGGCGGTACCATCAGTGTCATCGTCTGATTGGACATCATTCTTCGAACTGTATTCCCCAGCCAGGGATCTGGGGAATACGAAGGGTATTTAACCAGCTGCTGGTTTGGTACCAAAAGCCTCCTCTTGAGAGAGACCCTTTGCTGGGAGACACTGCCGACCGCGAAGAAGCTCCCTTCACTGAGAAGCACTCTTAGTTGCTCTCACCTCTACAACATGTAAATAGTCTTTGTATAAAATTTTCCTTACCTTTCCCTTCGTAACCACGTCTCCGATTCTCCTCGTCCCTTCTCCGGCCTGACCACGCTACCCCATCCCAACAGTAACCCACGTGGAACATCCTCGTCTATGCGCGGCTCACCAGGCGAGGAGCAAACGGTACGTCAAGCCGATGTATGCACAAAGGCTGGCCTTTGTTCTGCCGTTGTTGCGCTCACTGCCACGCGGCCACGGAACGCGGTGAGGTGTCTGGGATGGTACTGAGCGCACTGTAGGGCGCGAGCATCCCGCGAAGCAACTGAGGAAGGTGGCACAGTGAACGAACTAATGCTCCAAAGTCTCAACTGTACCGCAGTCTCTAAAAACTAAATATTTTGACAGATTTGCCTGTCTGGTAGGGTTTGGAGACTTATAATAAACTGCACATCTCCAACCAAAAATTTCAACTTTAACCCAACGTTTCGAAGCCGACACGGCTCCTTCATCAGGGGTGACTGAGGGCAGTACCTAGCGTCTTTTAAGTAATAATGGGAGGGGGGGTCAAACGTACGACAGCTGGGACGCGAAAGGCGCGGGGGAGGGGGAGGGGGTTTAGGTTGTTAGTCACGCTGGCGCACTGCAGGGACGTGGTGACGCGACTTTTTTTGCGTTGAGTTGAAGAGCGAATCCCTGGGCGTATACTGGGGGCAGGTTTCCTTTTATGCGGTCGATATTGTTCGGGGTGGTTTGGATATGCCAGGATTCCAGAAGGAGCCTCTTGTGGTAATTTGGTTCGGTTCCGAGGATGCGGGTTTTTTCTAAGTTGATTCAATGGTCAGAGTCCTCGGAATGTTCGGCTACTGGATTGCGTTCTATTGCGAATGTGCGGACGTCGTTTTGATGTTGCCGAATTCTTTTTTGAAATTTTTGGTTTCGCCGATGTAGCTTGCGTCGCAGTCGGCGCATGGAATTTTGTAGACAATGCCTTGGGCT